>NC_061783.1:24909422-25019771 GCF_022458985.1 Mugil cephalus | reverse complement strand
CATATATTATAATATATTATATCATCATGTTGTTGTTGTTTTTGTTGCAGATTTTTAGTTATTTTTTATTTGTTGTGTTTTCAATGATCATTTGCACTCACCAACAATGAAGCAGAGGAAGATGAATCCAGTCTTCATCTTCACGCTGGAAATCATCCTGTTCAGGGACACAAGTCTTCATTTGTTTCTTCTCTAATCATCAAAATCCACACATACTTGAAGAAAAAAAGAACAACAGGGAACCAACATTTTGTCACATTTACAACTGGTTTAAATCTAGATGAATGTACAATGATTGACACACGGCTTGACCAAACCTTGTTGGTGCTTTCTTGGATTAATCAGTTGCACGTTTGCTGAGCCAAGATATAAAGACGCGGCTTAATCAAGACAGGTGTGGATTGTAAGGATAAGAACATGTTCACGTTATTCTTAAGATGACCATGAGATCGATCACAGAATTCTAAAGTTTTAGAAAGGGTTGTTGTCAGTCAGTTGGTTGATCATTTAAACAGGAATGGTTTGTTTGAAGAGTTTCAGTAGGTTTTAGAGCTCATCGTAGTACAGAAACGGCTCTGGTTGAAGTTACCAATGATCTCCTCATGGCATCAGACGATGGACTTGTCTCTATACTTGTCCTGCTCGATCTCAGTGTTGCATTTGACACTATTGATCACAGTATTCTACTACAGAGACTTTAAAGAGTGATCAAGATTACAGGAACTGCACTAGATTGGTTTGAATCTATCTGTCAGACAGATTCCAGTTTGTCCATGTAAACAACAATTCTTCGATATATTCCAAGGTAAGCTATGGCGTTCCTCATGGTTCTGTGCCAGGACCAATATTATTCACATTATACATGCTTCCCTTAGGCAATATTATTAGAAAGCATGGCATAAACTTCCATTGCTACACAGATGATACCCAGCTATATTTATCCATGAAACCAGATGAAACTAATCAGCTGGTTAAACTCCAGGCGCCTTAAAGACATAAAGGCCGAAGTTATTGTATTTGGCTCTAAACATGTCAGAGATTCATTATCTAATCACCTGCTTTTGTTGGATGGCATTACCTTGGCCTCCAGTACTACTGTGAAAAACCTTGGTGTTATATTTGACCAGGATATGTCCTTTAATTCTCACATAAAGCAGGTGACCAGGACTGCTTTCTTTCAACTTCGTAATATCATCAACATTAGGAAAATCCTTTCTCAGTGTGATGCAGAAAAACTAGTTGATGCATTTGTGTCTTCCAGGCTGGATTATTGTAACTCGTTACTGTCTGGCTCCAAATACTCTTTAAAAAGCCTCCACCTGATTCAAAACGCTGGAGCAAGAGCACTGACAGGAAGTAGCAAGAGAGATCATATTACTCCAGTAGTAGCGTCTCTTCTTTGGCTCCCTTTAAAATCTAGAATTGAATTTAAACTCCTCCTCCTTACATACAAGACCCTGAAAGGCCTAGCTCTATCATATCTGAAATTACTAACTGCTGTGTCCCCCTCTCTCCCCTCCATCATCTTGTGAGGGTCTCTGGTCTGGAGTGCTGAATATCTGACCTGTGGAGTTCTAAGTTACATCTGCTGCCGTGGCCTCATCAACCAGCCCAGTCTTCATGGTCTGGAGTCTGTGTATAAGACCTGTGGAGCTCCATAAACTACATCTGTCCCAGTCTTCATGTCCTCCTCCAGTTGTCCACTCCTACCTAGATGAACAATTCACCAACCTGCCCATGATTCCTGTTATGCTCACAAACTGCCTCACAGATCATCAGCTATGTGTTATATTACTAGATCCTACATGTTTCCTTCAGCTTAATGTTTGTATCTATGACAGAAGTTAGTTTATCTTGTTAAATCTGTTCTTCTTTTCTCTCTCTCTTCTCTGTTTCTACCCGGCTGGTCTTCAGCAGATGGTTCCTCCATATAAGCTGGTTCTGCTCAAGGTTTCTTCCTGTTTAAAGGGAGTTTTTCCCTCAGGCTGCTCTGGAAGTTGCAGGCTGGTTTTTGTAAAGCATTTTGAGACAATTTGTATTATTGTTGTTGTACATCTACACCATACGGTAGCTGGGATAGGCTCCAGCAACCCCCACGACCCTAGAGCCTTGAGCCAGGGTTGTAACAATTTTATTGAAATTACAGGCTTGGCATGTCCTTTCAAATGTCCATACGACTTCTGTTGATTCACGTATGCATGTATTTGGCAGGAGGAGTGAACCTCTGTAGATGAGGAGATGCTGCCACTGGACTCCGGAAAGCTTGAGGTAACATGTGAATGTTGTGGAGATCTCCTGCTAATATAAAGTCGGTGATGTGGTGCTAATAAACATGTGTTACAGGATCCTGAGACTGCACAGCCTCTACAGCAGCCTGGTAACATTGTGAGTAGATGCTGAAGTAAATCTACCTGATGCACAAATACTGCTAATTGACATTTGTTCTACAGAATATGCAGACTGTAAGAGTTGTGTACAGTGTGAAGAACACATGCAGAAACAGACAGAGCTGGTAGAACTCAAAATTGTAGAAAAAGTGAAACCTGGAACTGGTGGAGCTGGACATTAAAAGGAGAACATCGAGGATGGCGATGTATTAATAAAGACAAGATTCCAAATAAACCCTCTCGCTGCTTTTTTTTTTTGCTGAAATATTTTGTCTGCTGATATGACCTTTTGTCTTTATATATAATCTGTGTAAATAAATACAACTTAAACTAAAAGTCAACCGGCAAATTAAACGACTATATTTATAATATCTGGACACAGAATGATTGAACTTATCTAACATGTGTATAAAGACCATGGAAATGCTGTAAAACACATCCATTACTCACAGTGTTGACAACAGATCCAGCACAGGATTAATCTGATCCTGGTTCTGATCCTGGTTCTGATCCTGGTCTGGAGCAGGTTAGCTGCAGAGGATAAATCACCATGGTCACTGGTCCAGGATAAAGTTATCCTGCTTTTGTGCTACCAACTTGAGGATAAGTTCATCCAGGATAACCAACATATCCAGGCTTAACCCCTTATCCTGGTTTTATTCAGTACCCCTCTGGTCCACATCAGTTAAGCTTTGTGTTTTATCTGCAGTTTCGATTTGACAAATTACAGCTATAAATGTACAGTGACTAATTGTATGTGTTGTGGTCCATCTTAAAAGGACCACGGTGTCTGCGTCACCTCACAGCAGATTATTCACTTTTAGAAATGTTTTCCAATGAAGTTGGATGCTTAAAATGACAAAAGTCCAACAATGACACAAGAGAATTATCTGTGGGGGGAGGAGCCTGGTGAGAGAGGCAAAACTGTACAGATGAAGAAACTCCCACACACATTCTATTATTAGGCTGTATTCAGTTTCTGTTGTTGTTGCTCCCAAGATGAAAAATCCTTTTATTCAATAGCAAAACTGCACACTACTGTATGCACAACACTGACAACCAATGTAAAGTTTCAATAAAAAAAGACAACAATTTAAATAAATACAACCTATAATGCACAAATGCTTTTAAGCACCTGGTTAATTGTTTGGATCAGAGTCAGTCATCTTTCCACTCTTCTTTGAGAAAATATTCCACATGTGTGAAATTGTAGGATTCAGGTCTGGCCTCTAGCTGCATCTTTCCAAAACATTTTTTTAAGTTTGAAGACATTCTGCTGAAAGAAGAATGTCTTCTACATTGTCTTCTCTAAAGGGAGCGACACTCGAAGCTATTCCTGAGGATGACGCCTTAAAACATGATGCTGCTGCCACCATGCTTCAGAGGAAAACAGGTGAGTATTATCCCACATGAGACTGAACACAGCCACATTATAAATTATAAAATTACTAAAAATTATTTTCAATTACAAAAGGGTCAATACACTTGTGCACTTAGATAATTCTTTGTTTTTGATCATTACTCTTTTAGTGTCATTACACAGGTCGCTGTTCTGAAAACCTTTTCTTTTAAGTTGTTTGTAAAGCGTTTGTGTGTGTGTGTGTGTGTGTGTGTGCGTGTGCGTGTGCGTGTGTGTGTGTGTGTGTGTGTGTAGTCATAATGTTATGTCTGATTAACTATAGAAACAACGGACACATTCAGGCTAATGCTACACAAACACTTGTATTGTTTCTGTGTCTATATAGAATAAATAAAGGGGAAGAATTCTTTGTATTGAACCACTGGAGGGATGCAGATGGAAATCCGTCAGATCAGGAGCTTGAGCTCATTGATGGGGTTTTGGGTCTTTCCACATCATCTCTGTTGGGTTCATGTCTGGTGTCTGATCAGATCAGTCCAAGATCAACGGCTGAGCAGCCCCACCTAAAAGCCTAGAATGAATTGTTCATAACTCACGTTCAGATTTATTTGAAGATGTATTTAAATTTTCTTCATTGCTTTGGCAATAGTTATATATGAGCCCCAGGAAAAGTAGCTTCTTCTTAAATCCAGTCATCTCTGGGAGTGTGGGAGATTATAAAAACTTCACTTAGTAAGCAAGAATGAAACTCTTATTTTTTTAAAGGTGTGTAACATTAGTAACATCATTTGTCATCAACACTTGTTTCATGTTGCTCCTCTGCTGCAGCTTCTTTGAGTTACTGTTGCTCCAGGGCCTGGCACTGCGTACCCATGTTTCAGCGGATTTAGTACAGGTTGAACTGGTCTGTCTGTACTGTTAGCGTACTCTAATGCATCACGCTGGGAGTTTCTTAAGCAGGCGTGACCTCAGAGGCTTTGAAGAGAAGCAGCTATCATTGTTGTCACATCGCTGCATCACTCATCCTGTCATCTTGGTTTGAGTAGCAGTGATTTATTCATAGTTTTTATTGCAACATTCTTTTTTGACCAATACATCAACATGAATGCATATAAGTGATTTTAAGATGAGGATCATCAGAGTTAACTGCAGTGGAGGCGGAGGTTATTTCACAGAAGCGTTCTTCACATTGGTTTTATCTGAACAGGACATCATATTGGACCTTGAACTATTCCCCTCCCCTGTGTGTCTTCATGATCGACTGCAGTCCCAGTTATCCACCAGATAAATGGCTTTAGTGCTGCACATTTACCTTGTACTAAAACTCAATAGGCAGCACAAGGCCTGTGCCAAATATGCCAAAACTAAAATATGCAACAGCCACCATAAAAATAAATAAATAAATTACAGAGCTCGTCCTAATTTCCCTCACTTACATTATTCAGAACTAAAGGAACTGCTGTGACAGTAGTGGTGTAAAATCATTTAACATAAAGGTTTACAAACTAAAGGTTTTCTAATAAATTAAAGTTACAAATGGAGTTCACATTGTGTTAGAAATAGAAAGAGGAGAAACTGAAAACAGTGGTCAAGTGATTTAGTTCATTTGGATTTTTAAATGGAACTTGAAATTAGTTTTGTAGGCATTTATACTTCATAAATCCACAATCTACTACTGAGATCTGATCTAACCAGTGTCAGCATGACACAGGAGAAAGAAGACACACGTCAGCTTCACGTGATCACATTAAATTCACTTGGTTTACTCTTCCACCTCAACGTGTTCTTCACGTTTTCCACTCTCAGTGGAGGTGAGAGAATTTCTCAGATATACACCCATCAGCCACAACATTATGACCACTGACAGGAGATGTAAAAAAACATTTAAACCATCTTGTGACAGTTCAGTGTTCTGCTGGAGTTCACTCATGTGAATGTCACGTAGACATGTAGCCTCCACCTAGACCCCACCCCATAGCAATGACAGCAGCCATCTCCAGCAGAACGCAGCCTAACACACACACACACACACATAGGAACAACTCAAAGAAACATGAAGAAACACTCTTCTAATGGCCTCCAGATTCACCAGATCCCACACTGATCCAGCAAAACCCCCCCACTAACCACATTCGGCAGCCTCAGAAGGCCCATGTCCATTCTCTGACAAATCACAACCTGGAAACCTACACGATGTGAGGAAGCTGGTCGTAATTTTACAGCTGAATCATTTAAGCTTCATGACAGATTCCTAATCCCAGTTCAGATCTGACCAAAGCAGGATCTCATTAGTATCCAGATGATGGAAAACGATGAAACCACCAGTAATACCGTTGTCATTCCAGGTAAATATGGACAGAATGTGAAACGTTGTCTGGGCTTGGAGTTGCAGACCAATGACATAAATGATCTTTACTCAAAGCCTTTAGAGTCAAACACTGTCCTACTCAAGGACACTTGGGCATGTGGCACATTCCAGGGATCGAACCGCTAACCCGGTCCGGTTGGTGGACAACCTGCTCTGTACCTGTAATGTCCTCAGCGGGGAACTGTGCCAATATGATTAATGATCACAAGATGTTCCAGCAAGACAATGAGGCCATTAACATGACAAAGCTTTTGGAATGCTTCCACAAATCAGTGAGTGGCCATGCGTCAATAAGACACACCTTATTCTCAGCATGGGGAAATTTATCTTGGACTTAAGTTTGTTATATTCACATTTAAGGAAATGGAAAAATGAAAAATAGAAAATTCACATCAAATCAAATCGTTTCAATTTCTATAGCACCATTTCAAGACACTTCACAGAACCCAGGTCCCGAAACCTCCAGAGCAGATACAGACAAAGAGAACGAGATGATAGAAGCATGCGAGCACAGCGTACATGCAGCAGCTAAACAGGACTCAGGTGATGGAGCCGAAGCACGTGAAGCGAGAATAGATGGAGCTATTTTAGATGAGTCATGAAGTGACTGATATAAATAAGAGAAATGAATAGTTCTGTTACAGGTGAGTCAGTTTATTCACTGTAAAACATTTCAAGTCAGTGAAACTTAGAAACCAAAGTTCACCTGCTGCCTTAAAAATGTGAGTAAACTCAACCAGAAGAAAACCTCCGGTTCACTTAGAACCAACCATCGTTTACTGGGAGTTAATACAACTTATTATGTTACATTATCTGTTGGAGGAAACTCATTTCACTTTCAAAGTTCAGGTCAGTTTAACTAAATTCAGATCAGCACTAATGTTTCTGTTTCTCATCATACATTTTATAGTAATAGTTCTAATTAAAAACTGAGAAAATGGATGCGGCCTCTGTATTTCCCAGCATTCATATCCCATCATATACCCATCATCATCATCCTCCATCACTTTTTCAACTATTTTCATCAACTCACAACTTAAAGACATGAATTAAATTAACATTCAACACACACACAACTCACAAGAAGTCAACACAATGGACTACTTTAAGTTTAGAAAACGTATTATCTGAGTTCAGTGACTGCTGGAGTTAAAGAGAAGAAACGCGTTGACAGAACGTAACAGGGCTGAGATGAATGAATCAATCAATCAATGAAAGTTTGGCGAGAGGAGTCAGAATCAACCATTTAATCTCTTTCATTTTAAGAATCATTAGCTGCTAAAGAATCACTGTGTAAATGGAAACAGACTTACAGATGTTGCCTCTGTGTGAACTGGAGTGACGGACGTGTGTTCTCTCTGGTTCTCTCTGGTTCCACCTGCTCGGTTAATGTGGTCTAAGTGGTGTGTTACAGAGACAGTGCTGCACCTTAATAGTGCACAAACAAAGCCGGAGGACATTTCTGCTGAGAAACACTTGACATTCATCAATATGTGTTTTAATTTAGCTGCAGGTGTGGCCAAATTTTTTTTCTTCCTTTATTTATGTACCCACTGAGGAAACTTGCAGGGTGACATTGTTTTAGATGTGCAGTTGGATTTTAAGCTTTATTTCAAGTGATATTTGTTATTTCTAGCTCTAAGCATACAGTAAGGTCAGGGTGAGGATGATGACGATTTTCTTTTCTGCAGCACATTCCTTCCTGTATGGTACCTTTACATTGCGAGGTGAGCAGTCTTTTCTTTCAAAGGAGCTGTCACAATATCAACACTCTGGGTTTTACATTAACTTGTCTTTGTCTGTGTTCAATGCAGTCAGAAAAGGAATGTGGTCAGACTGGAGAATATTAAAGGCACACTCTAGTTTATGGCTGGAAGGTGAAACACAAACATAAAATAAAACATAAAACTAAAATACATAAAAAACAGCAGCACATCTCCTGGCTCAGGCAGAGAGGTGGATCATTCCTGGAGCTCGTCTGTCGCTCAGAAACAGGTTTGTTAAGAAAGTGATTTCTGGATTTCTGTTTGGAGGTTGAACATTTTGAAGCATTATCTTCATTTTCCAGCCCCAGAGGATGCCAGGGTCGTCGTTAAATACTTCACTTCATTATGCAACGTGTCTTAAACAATAAGGACAAAAGTCTAAATAAAATCACTACATCATGTCTATGAATCTAAAGCTCACTTCCCCATCGATGACTGACTGCATCTACAGCACCATGCTGTAGATCTTTCTTTCTTTCTTTCTTTCTATTTTATCAGATACACCAATCAGCCACAACATTATGACCACTGACAGGAGACGTAAATAACATTTAAACCATCTGGTGACAATTCAGTGTTCCTCTGGGAAACTTCTGGACCTGGCTGTGACATGTAGCCCCCACCTAGACCCCACCCCATAGCATCAGATGATCCACAGAGACCCCTCCCCTCAATTTTGGTATCAATCCGATACCAAGTAAATACAAGTCTAGTATCTCCAATAACTTTGCCTTTAGTTCGTTGATTATGATAAAACACAGGACAAATATTTTAGTCAAATAAACCTCTTTCTATTAACTAATTACAATATAAAACAATTTAACAGTATAACAATAATTTTCCTTTTACAACACGCAATTCTTTTAGAAAAAAAAAACGTCATTAGTGCAAAATAAGAAAAAGGAACAATGTCACCAACACAACAAACATGGAAAATAAAGTCAGTAACAAAGTCAGTCGAGCAAATAAGGAAACAAAGGCGACAAAGTAATAATAAAGAGAGGGGAATGCTGGCTCAGTGTCACATCCACCTTTAACTACAGGCGGTGATGGAGTTCAGCTCCATGATCCTCGTATGACTCTGTGAGGAGTAATTTACTGGACTATAGAAAAGACACTGTAACAATAGTATGGATCTCATCACACCCAGACACCACAGGACACCCTCAGAAGGCCCATGTCATGTATTTGGTACACTTTATTCCAGAATAATTGCATTAGTTGCAGGTAATGCTCTGTCTTTAGAGGACTCAGAATCTGAAAAGAAAAAAACTCCCTTTTAACAGGAAGCAACTGCATCGTCTTCCTTATTGATTTTGGCAGTGATATATTTTTAAAGTAGGCGTTGGCCAGAGTCGCTCTACACAGTTTCAGCTTCCATCAATGAATCTTTAAAATGATGAAAGATGACAGGTGTCAATGGAACGCTGTTTCAGATGAGTGAATGGAATGCAACTGTTTGCTCAACATGAGGTTATACACTGATCCAGCACAATGACCCACCTTCCTAATATTGTGTAAGTCTCCCTTGTGCTGACTCATCAGAGGATGGCATGTTGTTAGCGGGGGGGTCTTTGATCTGGTGAATCTGGAGGCCAGGTCAACGCCAGGTGTTATCCACTTCTCCTGTCAATGGTCATAATGTAACAAAGTTACAAAAAAGGGATTTAGGACATTAAAAAGAAAGATGAAATGGCGACAGGTGAGACGTGGCGGTCCTCTGCAGGTAAAGTCTGGTCTCTTCAATGACGTCTTCTCACCGTGAGGCCAGTGGAGCCGCCTGTTTTTTCATTACATACTCATTTCAGATTGTAAAAACCAAATGTCCCATCATAGAGGCATGAAGGCGTGTTCCAGTCAGCTCTGTGAAGTTCTCCAGCGCCTCTTCAACCTGAGCCTACACCTTCAGAGAGAAACGTCCTGCCTGGTCCCAGCGCCCAAAAAAGGACGAGCTGCTGCACTGGAGGACGACAGGCCGGTAGCACTGACCTCTCACATCAGGAAGGTCATGGAGAGACTGGTCCCGGCTCACCTCAGACCGCTGGTGCGCCCATCACATGACCCCCTGCAGTTTGTTATCAGGCCCATGTTGGGGTTGATGATGCAATCATCTACCTGATGCAGAAGGCCTACTCCTCCCTGGACAGACCCAACACTTCAGTCCGGATCATGTTCTTCGACTTTTCCAGTGCCTTCAACACCATCCAGCCCAGACTGCTGAAGGCCAAACTGGAGAACAGGTGAGTGGGTGCTCCCCTTGCACCGCAGTTTGTGAGATTACAGAACTGTGCGTCCGATCGTCTGATTAGTAACATCGGGGCCCCCCAGGGAACTGCACTGTCCCCCTTCCTCTTCACCACAAACACTGCTGACTTCCAGTACTGCACTGAGTCGTGTCATCTGCAGAAATTCCCCGATGACTGAGCCGGCTTTACCTCCTGAGGAGGCTCAGGTCCTTCAATGTCTGCAACAAGATGCTGTAGATGTTCTATCAGTCTGCTGTGGCGAGCACCATCTTCTTTGCTATGGTGTCCTGGGCTGCAGGCATCAAGGCAAAGGCGCCAACAGACTGAACAAACTCTTCAGGAAGGCAGAGTCTGTTGTTGGCTCTAAGCTCGTCTCCCTGGAGGAGGTGGTGGAGGACAGGATGCTGCAAAGCTGCTGGCAGTTACAGCATTATCAGATAAGTGTCTACCATAACGAAATGTCTTTCCAATTTCTGTGTAATTACTTATAGTAAATTCAAATGTTACAAGAGAATTATCGGACAATAGAGGGTTCTGAGAATATACGGTTAAACCTTCAGTGTCTATGCCATAAGTTAGTACAAGATCTAAGGTGTGTTTGAAACAGTGAGTTGATCATTTAAATTCTGAGAAAAGCCAATTGAGTCTAATAATGACATAAATGAAGAGCAAATACTGTCACTGCCAACATCAACATGGATGTTAAAGTCACCTACTATAATGACTTTATCTGTTCTAAGCACTAAATCACAGAGAAACTCAGAGAATTCAGCTAAAAATTCAGAGTAAGGAGCAGGTGGGCGATACACCTCAACAAAGAGAACTGGTTTTTGTGTTTTCCAGTCTGGATGAGCAAGACTAAGAGTAAGGCTTTCAAACGAATTAAAGCTTTGCTTAGGTCTAGGATTAATACATAAATCAGAGTGGAAGATTGCTGCCACTCCTCCTCCTCCACCTGTGCCTCCAGGAATGTGATAGTTGTAGCATTTCCGGCCAAATGACGGTCGTACTCTCAAACTGATGGTTCACATTGCTTTATTTTTTGGTGAAACATAATGAATAATGAACACACCGTAAGAGCTATGTAAAGAGGAGCAAAACAAAAACACAGTTACCTTTCCTTATAGTGGTACTTATCTTAACCTTATCATAACCTTAAGGTTACATTATGTATTTTTAACGATATATATACAGTTTTAACCCTATTAAAGCAAACCAACATGTTGCATTAAAAGAATGAATGGAACAGAACAATGAAATAATTAGCTTTAGCTCCCGTAACCTAAACAACATACATCAAACGATCAACGGCACCTAAATTTGAGACATCAAATAAAAATGAAACATTAAATAACATAAAATACTGCGGACATTTTCAGCCAGGTGCTAATGAAACACTCCTTAACCCTTTCATGCATGAATTATGATAAACTCAGTCAGGACTTTTTGTCTTTGTTTTTGTCTGCATTTGTCTGCACAGTTGAACACCACAGGGTGTCAACATTAAATGAGGTTGATGCAGTTATATTCTTGCAGCTGAATGCTTTACTACTTCAGTGCGTGAGTGTGACCATCACCAGCCTCCCTGGGAACTGTCCTGTTGATCTGTATTGAGTGTAGTGACCTTGTGTGGCAGGGAGGGCAGTGCTTCACCTCAGTGGATAGAGGGGCGGAACAAAGGAAAGAAAAGATGTAGAAGGATGGACAGAGGAGGAGATACATGTGGTGCTAGTAGGAACTAGTGGAGTGTAGGGTTCTGTGCTTCCCAAGTCACCTCACTTAGGGGGGTGCTGGGTAGATCTCTGGAGAGATGAGAGAGTCCAGGGGGGTGAGGGCGTCCAATAGAGGAGAGAAGTCTGCCATAGGGCACGTACATACATAGACAGAGTGGACGTGATAATCTGTATTCTCCAATAAAGCAAACTTTGAATTTAATAATTGTCCTTAGATGTTACTTGATGTAATTATTATTATTTTTATTTATTTTTTACCTGCAATGGTATCTTTTTATAGAAGGTAGGAACCGAAATAGCTGAGGCGTTTGGTCTTTCTCCCTGACTGTTGGGCTACTTGGTTTCACCGACTACTTTTTCCCATAATGACCAGCCAATGGGATTTCAATGGGATTTGTTTGTGTGGGACGATTCAACAGCTTCCACTAGAGTGGACTCTATGCACTCTAGCGCAGGCATATATAGAGAAAAAACACTTTTAAACAGCTGTACACGGTAGTGGTATATACATGAAAGGGTTAATTTGGTCCGAAACTTTTAACATTAGACGCACTTTTTTTTTATTTTTATTTTTTATTATTATTACGGACGGCAAAGTCCGGATGTTTTAGTTTTAGCGAGACACAATACAACACAATAAACAGCAACATGAACCCAAACTAATGAATGACATGAAAACAACGTATTTGTAGAAATATTATCTCATACTAAGGCTCATTTACAATGGTTAGTATGACTGGGTGGCGTGGACTCATTTAAACCGACATATTCATCATCCTGTAGCTTACTTAGCCTTAGCATTAGCCTTAGCCTTAGCCAGCAGTTGGAGATAAGATTTGGTACCGCCCGCTCTGGCCCCTGGAATGCATCTAACTATGGTCGCTGGTTTCTTTAACTTCACGTTCCGCAAAATAGAGTCGCCAATTATCAGAGTTGGCTTCTCAGCGGGTGTGTCGCCGAGTGGGAAAAATCTGTTAGAAACGTGAAGCGGATGGTGGTGCTCCGTGGGCCGGGTAACACTATGCTTCCTTCGTACCGTCTCCCAGCCGCCCTGGTTTCCCGGCTGCTCGGGAGCTGCAGGGGCACAGCTAGCAGGAGCTATGCTAACGGGAGCTGCAGGGGCACAGCTAGCAGGAGCTATGCTAACGGGAGCTGCAGGGGGACAGCTAGCAGGAGCTATGCTAACGGGAGCTGCAGGGGGATAGCTAGCAGGAGCTATGCTAACGGGAGCTGCAGGGGGACAACTAGCAGGAGCTATGCTAACGGGAGCTTATTACAGGTAAGTTATATAAAAACAAGACCATTTACCATTACCAGTAAACAATAGTCTGAATTAGCAAGCTAACAGACGAATGCTAACATGAGAGAACCTGACTGCAGACGGCTCAATACCAATGGGAAGTAACAGAATAATCTCCAGGTCAAAAGTGATTCGCTGCCTCAACTAGTGATGCAGGTCAGTGGGGTTTGTTCCAGTCAGAGCCTCCTCTGAACGTCACTCAACCCAGGCAGACGCACAAATAACCACTGGGGTCACAGGGGGGAAGGCAGCTTTTTCATGGGATGTTTTTCTGGTATTGAGTGCAATAAAATACAATAGAATAAAATACTGAGGTAATGAAATACAATAGCAAAAATAAAAACAAAAACACATAATAGGACAAGGACATTTGAAAAACACAATATACGTCACGTGAGTAAGCGTATTGCGTCACTTCCCGATTCTGCACCGCTGCTGTGTGTGCTTGCACTGTTTTAGCTCCGTTAAAATCACGTAAACGTTTTGTTTTTCTACCTGTTGGTTCTCAAAACATTTACAGTCACACACACATCTACACACTCACTCACACAAGCACACACACATTCACACACCGGTGCCACGCAATGGGAGCAACTGGAGGTTCAGTGCCTTGCTCAAAGGCAAATTGGCACATGGTGCGTACCAGGGATTAAATCTCTTACCTCTCTACCTACTGCACCTGTTGCCTCCTACAAGAACCAAATCATTACAGTCGTGTTCAGAATGAATCACGTCTATTAGCTGCATTTAATGAAAACATCAATGAACACTGTACATACATCCAAAGTTATTACAATGGATCATTAAACAATACTAATTAGAAGTGGAACCAAAAAAATATTTTTGGTTCCACTTCTACTATTTGAAATTTTATTTGAATTTTACAAATACAAATACTTTTTTCCCTCAACATATACAAATACACATACTGGATGGTTTTCTCGCCCCTAATACATAGACAAGATACAGTGTTGTTCCAGAGTTAATCAAACATTCAAACAGTTGTACATTAAGGTACTCATCCTTGATCCCTCATACCACAGTGATTTTTGTCTTTGGTAAGACAAATATTTTTTTAATGACGAACTGTTTCCCACACAGTAAGTTTTAATACTCCAAATATAATACAGGAATATGACATTTTAATATCATTATAATAAAATATAGATGATATAAACTCAGTGAGAAGACGCTGTAAAATCAGTGCTAAAAAAAAAAAAAATCAGTTAGAAGCAAATGGGTCGAGGAGATTTAGTTGCTCTTAAACTTTTTACCGAACTAACTAGAATAAAAATCACAGGTTAACATACAATGAATATTAATAAATTAGGTTAAATTATTCTTTGTCTTCATCAGCAATACATTTGAACATAGTGTAATGTCTAGTTGTTACAACCAAACAGTTGCTGCGACAACTGCTACAAAAACAAGGAAACTTCTTTTGTTGATGACTGCAGAGGAGGCAGTTGATGTTGGAGAAGTTGTTGTTGTTTTTGTTGGAGCAGCTGTTGTTGTTGGAGTAGCTGTTGTTGTTGTTGTTGGAGTCGTTGTTGTTGGAGTAGCTGTTGTTGTTGTTGGAGTCGTTGTTGTTGGAGTAGCTGTGGTCAATGTAGTTGGTACAGTTCTTGTTGCAGGTGTGGATGTTGTTGATCCTTCAGTTGTGGAGGTCATTGAAGTAGCTGGTGTAGTTGTTGGACTTGCTTCAGTTGTCATTGTTGTTGCTGTTGCAGTAGTTGTTGTTTCCGAAGTGGATGTTGTTGATCCTTCGGTTGTGGAGGTGGTTGAAGTTGCTGGTGTGGCTGTTGCACTTGCTTCAGTTACAGTAGTTGTTGTTGCAGGTGTGGATGTTGTTGATCCTTCAGTTATGGCAGTGGTTGAAGTTGCTGGTGTAGTTGTTGGACTTGCTTCAGTTGTCGTTGTTGCCGTTGCAGTAGTTGTTGTTGCCGAAGTAAATGTTGTTGATCCTTCAGTTGTGAAGGTGGTTGAAGTTATTGGTGTGGTAGTTGAACTTGGTTCAGTTCCAGCAGTCACATGTGTTTATCAGGTCTCATCTTTACTACTTTCAGTGGTTTAGTTTCAGTTGTTAGCATGCTAATAGTTGATAGCAACATAGAGTTGCATTGTCTTTTATTGTCTTTTATTGTCTTGTTGTAGTGTAATATTTACAATTGTAGTAACAACTGGACTACAAACATGGAGGACCCTGGTAATGGTGCTTGTGGTACTTTAGTATGTCTCCATGTGTTGCACTGATGAAGTAAAATATGATCAAATGATTTAATGTTGCATCATATAAAAAAGACAAGAAGAAGAATAAATAAAGAATAAACTCTGGTTGTGTTTATTTGATCCTTTAATACTCTCAGTGTTTGACCTTTTAAGATGAATATCCAAATGAAGATGACAGAACCATCACCACAGTATGTTGCACAGTCAGCAACCACAGACATATCAACCAAACACGGAGCTGGGGATGTTGCTGGAGATGTTGCCATTTTTGCTCACAGGTTTTGTCTAATGTGATTCTATGTGGATGCTCAAAGCAAGAGGTGGGGGTTTCATTAGAGAGAAGAAGACGCTGTTAAATCAATGCTAAATGAAAACATGATCAAGAATCAGTTCAAAGAAAATGGGTTGTGGAGATTTAGTTGGTCTTAAAGTTTGTAGCAACACGACTCTAGAATGAAAATCACAGGTTTACACACAATAAATATGAATAAATTAGGTTAAATTATTCATTATCTTCATCAGCAATACATATTGAACATAGTGTTAAGTAGCTGCTGTTCAGTCCATTATCAACGTCCCATTGTTAAAACCAAACAGTTGCTGTGACGAGTGTTACAACAACAAGGAAACTGGTTTTGTTGATGACTGCAGAGGAGGCAGTTGTTGTGGTTGTTGGAGCTGTTGTTGTTGTTGTTGTTGTTGGAACTGTTGTTGTTGTTGCGGCAGTGGTTGTCGTTGTAGGAGCAGCAGTTGTTGTTGTTGTTGCGGCAGTGGTTGTCGTTGTTGTAGTCAGAGCAGTTGTTGTTGTAGTTGGAGCGGTTGTTGTTGTACTTGGAACATTTGTTGTCGTTGGAGAGGTTGTTGTTGTAGTAGCTGGAACAATTGTTGTTAGTGGAGAGGTTGTAGTTGTTGTTGGAACTGTTGTTGTTGTTGCGGCAGTGGTTGTTGTTGTAGGAGCAGCAGTTGTTGTTGTTGTTGCGGCAGTGGTTGTCGTTGTTGTAGTCAGAGCAGTTGTTGTTGTAGTTGGAGCGGTTGTTGTTGTACTTGGAACATTTGTTGTCGTTGGAGAGGTTGTTGTTGTAGTAGCTGGAACAATTGTTGTTAGTGGAGAGGTTGTAGTTGTTGTTGGAGCGGTAGTAGTTGTTGTTGGAGCAGTTGTTGTTGTTGGAGCAGTTTTAGTTGTTGCTGAAGAGGTTGTAGTTGTTGTTGTTGGAGAGGTTGTAGTTGTTATTGGAGCAGTTGTAGTTGTTGTCGGAGCAGTTGTAGTTGTTTGAGCAGTTGTGGTTGTTGTAGTTGGAGCAGTTGTTGTTGTAGTTAGAGCTGTTGTTGATGTAGTTGGAGCAGTTGTTGTTGTAGTTAGAACTGTTGTTGTTGGAGCGGTTGTAGTTGTTGGAGCGGTTGCAGTTGTAGTTGGAGCGGTTGTCGTTGTTGTTGTTTGAGCAGTTGTAGTCGATGTTGTAGTTAGAGCTGTTGTTGTTGGAGCTGTTGTAGTTGTTGTTGCAGCATTCGTAGTTGTTGTACTCAGAGCTGTTGTTGTTATAGTTGGAGAAGTTGTAGTTGTTGCAGAGGTTGTAGTCGTTGTTGGGGAAGTTGTGGTTGTTGTAGTTGGAGCAGTTGTACTTGTTGGAGCTGTTGTTATTGTTTCGGCAGTTGTAGCTGTTGTAGTTGGAGTGGTTGTCGTTGTTGTTGTTGGAGCAGTTGTAGTCGTTGTTGTTGGACTCGTAGTTGTTGTTGGAGCAATTGCTCTTGTAGTTGGAGTAGTTGTTGTAGTTGGAGAAGTTGTTGTTGGAACAGTTGTTGTTGTTGGAGCTGTTGTAATTGTAGTTGGAGAAGTTGTAGTTGTTGGAGCGGTTGTAGTTGGAGTAGTTGTTGTTGTAGTTGGAGCAGTTGTTGTTGTAGTTGTTGTTGGGGCAGTTGTAATTGTTGGTGGAGCCGTTGTAGTTGTTGTTGGAGTGGTTGTAGTTGTTGTTGGAGTAGTTGTTGTTGGGGCAGTTGTAGTTGTTAGTGGAGTGGTTGTAGTTGTTGTTGGAGGGGTTGTAGTTGTAGTTGGAGAAGTTGTGGTTGTTGGGGCAGTTGTAGTTGTTGGTGGAGAAGTTGTTGTTGTTGAAGTTAGAGCAGTTGTAGTTGTTGGAGAAGTTGTTGTTGTTGTAGTTGCAGCAGTTGTACTTGTTGTTGTCGGAGTGGTTGTAGTTGTCGGAGTGGTTGTAGTTGTTGTAGTTGGAGCAGTTGTTGTTGTAGTTGCTGTTGGAACAGTTGTTGTTGTCGGAGCAGTTGTTGTTGTTGTAGTTGGAGCAGTTGTTGTTGTAGTTAGAGCTGTTGTTGTTGTAGTTGGAGCAGTTGTTGTTGTTGTAGTAAGAGCTGTTGTTGTTGTTGGAGCGGTTGTAGTTGTTGTTGGAGTAGTTGTAGTTGTTGTTGGAGTAGTTGTAGTTGTTGTTGGAGTAGTTGTAGTTGTTGTTGGAGTGATTGTCGTTGTAGTTGTAGCGATTGTCGTTGTTGTTGTTGGAGCAGTTATAGTCGTTGTTGTTGGACTCGTTGTAGTTGTTGTTGGAGCAATTGCTGTTGTAGGTGGAGTAGTTGTAGTTGGAGCAGTTGTTGTTGGAACAGTTGTTGTTGTTGTTGGGGCAGTTGTAGTTGTTAGTGGAGTGGTTGTAGTTGTTGTTGGAGGGGTTGTAGTTGTAGTTGGAGAAGTTGTGGTGGTTGGGGCAGTTGTAGTTGTTGGTGGAGAAGTTGTTGTTGTTGAAGTTAGAGCAGTTGTAGTTGTTGGAGCAGTTGTTGTTGTTGTAGTTGGAGCAGTTGTACTTGTTGTTGTCGGAGTGGTTGTAGTTGTCGGAGTGGTTGTAGTTGTTGTAGTTGGAGCTGTTGTTGTTGGAGTCGTTGTTGTTGTAGTTGCTGTTGGAACAGTTGTTGTTGTCGGAGCAGTTGTTGTTGTTGTAGTTGGAGCAGTTGTTGTAGTTAGAGCTGTTGTTGTTGTAGTTGGAGCAGTTGTTGTTGTTGTAGTAAGAGCTGTTGTTGTTGGAGCGGTTGTAGTTGTTGTTGGAGTAGTTGTAGTTGTTGTTGGAGCTGTTGTTGGAGTGATTGAAGTTGTAGTTGTAGCGGTTGTCGTTGTAGCAGTAGAAGTTGTCGTTGTTGTTGTTGGAGCAGTTGTAGTCGTTGTTGTTGGACTCGTTGTAGTTGTTGTTGGAGCAATTGCTGTTGTAGTTGGAGTAGTTGTTGTTGTAGTTGGAGCAGTTGTTGTTGGAACAGTTGTTGTTGTTTGGGCAGTTGTAGTTGTTTTTGGAGCTGTTGTTATTGTAGTTGGAGAAGTTGTAGTTGTTGGAGCGGTTGTAGTTGGAGCAGTTGTTGTTGTAGTTGGGGCAGTTGTTGTTGGGGCAGTTGTAGTTGTTGGTGGAGCAGTTGTAGTTGTTGTTGGAGGGGTTGTAGTTGTCGTTGGAGTAGTTGTTATTGTTGGGGCAGTTGTAGTTGTTAATGGAGTGGTTGTAGTTGTAGTTGGAGCGTTTGTTGTTGAAGCTATTGTTGTTGTTGGAGCAGTACTTGTTGGAGCAGTTTTTGTTGTTGTAGTTGGAGCAGTTGTTGCTGTAGTTAGAGCTGTTGTTTTTGTAGTTGGAGCTGTTGTTGTTGTAGGAGCGGTTGTTGTTGGAGTGGTTGTAGTTGTTGTTTGAGCGGTTGTAGTTGTTGTTGCAACAGTTGTAGGCGTTGTAATCAGAGCTGTAGTTGTTGTTGTCGGAGCAGTTGTTGTTTTTGTAGTTGGAGCAGTTGTTGTTGTTGTAGTAAGAGCTGTTGTTGTTGTTGAAGTTGTAGTTGTTGTTGGAGCAGTTGTAGTTGTAGAAGTTGTTGTTGTTGGGTTGGTTGTAGTTGGAGTAGTTGTTGTAGTTGGAGCAGTTGTTGTAGTTGGAGTCGTTGTAGTTGTTGTTGGGGCAGTTGTAGTTGTTAATGGAGTGGTTGTAGTTGTAGTTGGAGCGGTTGTCGTTGTTGAAGCTGTTGTTGTAGTTGGAGCAGTTGTTGTTGATGTAGTAAGAGTTGTTGTTGTTGTTGAAGTTGTAGTTGTTGTTGGAGCTGTTGTAGTTGGAGAAGTTGTTGTTGTTGGGTTGGTTGTAGTTGGAGCGGTTGTAGTTGTTGTTGGAGCTGTTGTTGGAGTGATTGTAGTTGTGCTTGTAGTTGTGCTTGTAGTTGTAGCGGTTGTCGTTGTTGTTGTTGGAGCAGTTGTTGTTGGAACAGTTGTTGTTGTTGTTGGGGCAGTTGTTGTTGGAACAGTTGTTGTAGTTGTTGAAGCGGTTGTAGTTAGAGTAGTTGTTGTAGTTGGAGTAGTTGTTGTAGTTGGAGTCGTTGTAGTTGTTGGAGTCGTTGTAGTTGTTGTTGGGGCAATTGTAGTTGTTGGTGGAGCCGTTGTAGTTGTTGTTGGAGTAGTTGTTGTTGTTGGGGCAGTTGTAGTTGTTAATGGAGTGGTTGCAGTTGTAGTTGGAGCAGTTGTCGTTGTTGAAGCTGTTGTTGTAGTTGGAGCAGTTGTTGTTGTTGTAGTAAGAGCTGTTGTTGTTGTAGTTGGAGCAGTTGTTGTTGTTGTAGTAAGAGCTGTTGTTGTTGGAGTGGTTGTAGTTGTTGTTGGAGCTGTTGTTGTTGTTGGATTGGTTGTAGTTGGAGCAGTTGTTGTTGGAACACTTGCTGTTGTTTGGGCAGTTGTAGTTGTTGTTGGAGCAGTTGTAATTGTAGTTGGAGAAGTTGTAGATGTTGAAGCGGTTGTAGTTGAAGTAGTTGTTGTTGTTGTAGTTGGAGCAGTTGTTGTAGTTGGAGTCGTTGTAGTTGTTGTTGGAACTGTTGTTGTTGGGGCAGTTGTAGTTGTTGGTGGAGCCGTTGTAGTTGTTGTTGTTGGAGTGGTTGTAGTTGTTGTTGGAGTAGTTGTTGTTGTTGGGGAAGTTGTAGTTGTTAATGGAGTGGTTGTAGTTGGAGCGTTTGTCGTTGTTGTTGGAGCTGTTGTTGTTGTTGGATCAGTAGTTGTTGGTGCAGTTTTTGTTGTTGTATTTGGAGCAGTTATTGCTGTAGTTAGAGCTGTTGTTTTTGTAGTTGGAGCTGTTGCTGTTGTTGTAGGAGCGGTTGTTGTTGGAGTGGTTGTAATTGTTGTTTGAGCGGTTGTAGTTGTTGTTGCAACAGTTGTAGGCGTTGTAATCAGAGCTGTTGTTGTTGTAGTTGGAGCAGTTGTTGTTGGAGTGGTTGTAGTTGTTGTTGGAGCGGTTGTTGTTGTTGTTGGAGCAGTTGTTGTTGTTGACGTTAGAGCAGTAGTAGTTGTTGGAGCAGTTGTTGTTGTTGTAGTTGTAGCAATTGTAGTTGTTGTTGTCGGAGTGGTTGTAGTTGTTGTTGGAGCAGTTGTTGTTGTTGGGGCAGTTGTAGTTGTTAATGGAGTGGTTGTACTTGTAGTTGGAGCAGTTGTTGTTGTAGTTATAGCTGTTGTTGTTGTAGGAGCGGTTGTTGTTGTTGTTGCTGTTGTAACAGTTGTAGTTGTCGGAGCAGTTGTTGTTGTAGTTAGAGCTGTTGTTGTAGTTAGAGCTGTTGTTGTTGTTGGAGTGGTTGTAGTTGTTGTTTGAGCGGTTGTAGTTGTTGTTGCAACAGTTGTAGGCGTTCTCATCAGAGCTGTTGTTGTTGTAGTTGGAGCAATTGTTGTTGGAGTCGTTGTAGTTGTTGTTGGTGAGATTGTACTTGTTGTTGGAGCAGTTGTTGTTGTTGAAGTTAGAGCAGTTGTAGTTGTTGGAGCAGTTGGAACAGTTGTTGTTGGAGCAGTTGTTGTTGTTGTAGTTGGAGCAGTTGTTGTTGTTGTAGTAAGAGCTGTTGTTGTTGTTGAAGTTGTAGTTTTTGTTGGAGCAGTTGTAGTTGTTGTTGGAGCAGTTGTAGTTGGAGCAGTTGTTGTTGGTGGGTTCGTTGTAGTTGGAGTGGTTGTAGTTGTTGTTGGAGCTGTTGTTGGAGCTGTTGTTGGAGTGATTGTAGTTGTACTTGTAGTTGTAGCGGTTGTCGTTGTTGTTGTTGGAACAGTTGTTGTTGTTGTTGGGGCAGTTGTAGTTGTTGTTGAAGCTGTTGTAATTGTAGTTGGAGAAGTTGTAGTTGTTGGAGCGGTTGTAGTTAGAGTAGTTGTTGTAGTTGGAGCAGTTGTTGTTGTAGTTGGAGTCGTTGTAGTTGTTGTTGGGGCAGTTGTAGTTGTTGGTGGAGCCATTGTAGTTGTTGTTGGAGTAGTTGTTGTTGTTGGGGCAGTTGTAGTTGTTAATGGAGTGGTTGTAGTTGTCGTTGTTGAAGCTTTTGTTGTAGTTGGAGCAGTTGTTGTTGTAGTTGGACCAGTTGTTGTTGGACCAGTTGTTGTTGTTGTAGTTGGAGCAGTTGTTGTTGTAGTTAGAGCTGTTGTTGTTGGACCAGTTGTTGTTGTTGTAGTAAGAGCTGTTGTTGTTGTTGGAGCGGTTGTAGTTGTTGTTGGAGCAGTTGTAGTTGTTGTTGGAGCGGTTGTTGTTGTTGGATTGGTTGTAGTTGGAGCAGTTGTTGTTGGAACAGTTGTTTTTGTCTGGGCAGTTGTAGTTGTTGTTGGAGCTGTTGTAATTGTAGTTGGAGAAGCTGTAGTTGTTGAAGCCGTTGTAGTTGGAGTAGTTGTTGTTGTTGTAGTTGGAGCAGTTGTTGTTGTAGTTGGAGTCGTTGTAGTTGTTGTTGGAACTGTTGTTGTTGGGGCAGTTGTAGTTGTTGTTGGAGTGGTTGTAGTTGTCGTTGGAGTAGTTGTTGTTGTTGGGGCAGTTGTAGTTGTTAATGGAGTGGTTGTAGTTGTAGTTGGAGCGTTTGTCTTTGTTGTTGTTGTTGAAGCTGTTGTTGTTGATGGAGCAGTAGTTGTTGGATCAGTTTTTGTTGTTGTAGTTGGAGCAGTTGTTGTTGTAGTTAGAGCTGTTGTTTTTGTAGTTGGAGCTGTTGTTGTTGTAGGAGCGGTTGTTGTTGGAGTGGTTGTAGTTGTTGTTTGAGCGGTTGTAGTTGTTGAAGTTAGAGCAGTTGTAGTTGTTGGAGCAGTTGTTGTTGTTGTAGTTGAATCAGTTGTAGTTGCTGTTGTCGGAGTGGTTGTAGTTGTTGTTGGAGTGGTTATAGTTGTAGTTGGAGCAGTTGTTGTTGTAATTAAAGCTGTTGTTGTTGTAGGAGCGGTTGTTATTGTAGTTGCTGTTGTAACAGTTGTAGTTGTTGGAGCAGTTGTTGTTGTACTTGGAGCAGTTGTTGTTGTAGTTAGAGCTGTTGTGGTTGTAGTTGGAGCAGTTGTTGTTGTTGTAGTAAGAGCTGTTGTTGGAGCGGTTGTAGTTATTGTTGGAGCAGTTGTAGTTGTTGTTGGAGCGGTTGTAGTCGTAATTGGAGAAGTTGTTGTTGGATTGGTTGTAGTTGGAGCGGTTGTAGTTGTAGTTAGAGCTGTTGTTGTTGTAGTTGGAGCAGTTGTTGTTGTTGTAGTAAGTGCTGTTGTTGTTGGAGCGGTTGTAACTGTTGTTGGAGTGATTGTAGTTGTAGTTGTAGCGGTTGTCGTTGTAGTTGGAGCGGTTGTCGTTGTTGTTGTTGGAGCAGTTGTAGTCGTTGTTGTTGGAGTCGTTGTAGTTTTTGTTGGAGCAATTGCAGTTGTAGTTGGAGTAGTTGTTGTTGTTGTATGAGCGGTTGTTGTTGGAGTGGTTGTGGTTGTTGTTGGAGCAGTTGTAGTTGTTGTTGGAGAAGTTGTAGTTGGAGAAGTTGTTGTTGTAGTTGGAGAAGTTGTTGTTGTTGGAGTTGTTGTAGTTGTTGTTGGAGCGATTGTAGTTGGAGCTGTTATCGTTGTTGGAGCAATTGTTGTTGTTGTTGTTGGAGCGGTTGTAGTTGTTGTTGGAGAAGTTGTTGTAGTTGGAGTAGTTGTTGTTGTTGTAGTTGGAGCAGTTGTTGTTGTTGTTGGAGTGGTTGTAGTTGTTGTTGGAGCAGTTGTTGTTGCTGGGGCAGTTGTAGTTGTTAATGGAGTGGTTGTAGTTGTAGTTGGAGCGGTTGTTGTTGTTGAAGCTGTTGTTGTAGTTGGAGAGGTAGTTGTTGGAGCAGTTTTTGTTGTTGTAGTTGGAGCAGTTGTTGTCGTTGGATTGGTCGTAGTTGAAGCGGTTGTTGTTGTAGTAAGAGCTGTTGTTGTTGGAGTAGTTGTAGTTGTAGCGGTTGTCGTTGTAGTTGGAGCTGTTGTCGTTGTTGTAGTTGGAGTAGTTGTTGTTGTAGTTGGAGCAGTTGTAGTTGTTGTTGGAGAAGTTGTTGCCATTGTTGCCGGTGTGGTGGTTGTTGTTGCTGTTGTTGTCGTTGCAGTTGTTGTTGTCGTTGTTGTCGGTGCGGTGGTTGTTGTTGCTGGTGTGGTGGTTGTTGTTGATGCCGGTTTGGTTGTTGCTGTTGTCGTTGTTTCCGGTGCGTTGGTTGTTGTTGTCGGTGCGGTGATTGTTGTTCCCGTTGTTGCCGGTGTGATGGTTGTTGTTCCCGTTGTTGCCGGTGTGGTGGTTGTTGTTGACGCTGTTTTCAACAGATGGTGTTGGATCATTGTTGGTCATTAATTCATTTGCGTTGTTCGAAGACATATTTGTGTTTAATTCGATCTTTTAACTCACCAACAAGGAGAAGAATCATCAAACCGATCTTCATGATGACTTCCTCTAGAATCTTGATACTATCTCCTGGTTTTGAAAAACAACAAGTTTTATTTCATCATCTTTTATTTTCTCAGAATCTCAGATTTTATGTTTAAATATTAACAGCGACTCTTTTTCAAACATATTTTTATCCAGTTCATTTTCATAAGCTCATTTTACTGTTCACAGACATCATTCTTTATTTATTTTAACCCACGCTAATATTTGTTTTAGGTGGAGGAATGAATTACTGTTTTCTTTTTCACTCCACCCTTTCAGCTTCATTCCCAGTGTAACAGTCTAAAAGTGACCAAGACTTTTTTTCCATGTTTTATATTCCTAAATATCCTATATTCATTTTATATTCTGAGTCATGCTTGTAATAGTTTTTAGTCATTAAATAAAGTTTTTTCTTCGATACTATTGTTTATTACCAACAGAAAGCACGATACCTCCAATATACCAGCATTCAGTCCCAAACTTAATACTTTTTATTGTTTAATTGAAATGAACTGAGACCTTCCTCTATGCTAAGCTAAAGTTAGTTCCATCCTACTGAAATAACAGGTTGTCCACCGACCAGAGGGTTAGTGGTTCAATCCTTGGAATGTGCCACATGTCCAAGTGTCCTTGGGCAAGACGCTGAACCCCCAGTTGCTCCCAGTGTGTAGCACTGGTGTGTGAATGTGTGTGGGCTTGTGTGAGCCAATGGGTGGATGCGTCTATGACCAACTCTGCCACAATTAAAAATAAATAAATAAATCAGTAGCATTTATGGAATATATTTAGACATTTATTTAATTATTTAATTAGTCATGGCATATATCTGTAGGTATTATTTTATTTATTCATTTATTTATTGTTAATTATGGCAGAGTTGGTCCTCTATAGTGCTTTGACAACCAATAGGCATAAAAGTGCTATATAACAGTCAGACCTTTTACCATTAAAGTTTGATAAAGGAAATAATCAAATGGATGTACCAAGTAAGTTTTCTTTTTCTAGAAGACCACACAGTAAATGCAGCTAAAATACAATAAAAAAATATTGACATCTTGTTTGTAATTTATAACTATTTCATTATTCAATCAAGCCACAGAAAATCCCACCATTGAAACACTTACAGAAGTTGCCTGGTTTGGAACGCTGTCCCCTGCAGTGATAGATGTTGTGATGCTCTCTGATTCCACTTGTTGTTTAAGTGTCGTCGCCCAGTGAGAACACAGCAGCTTTTATAAAAGTACAGCGCAGGAAGGATGACATCAAACCACGCAATGGCACAAATGAAATATTTTTTTAACTTGTCAAATTTGAGTAGAAGGTGTGTCCGTCTATGCAAAGTTCTATTCATGGACCTGTCATTTGGTTGGCACTATTACTAAATAAAGCAACTTGATGAGTGAGTTTTTTGTTTTTTTGTTTTTTGGTGAGGTGTGAGACACTGGATGGAAGAAAATGACTTTATTCTAGTGAGAGCTAGAGAGCCAGCTACACTTTATGTCTTCTTTGGTCTCAAATACACCACAACAATGTCTCCACTGGTCTCCACCGCAAATTATTTCTGTTCATTTGAAGTTGAATGTTATTATGAGCATGTCATGTAGATCCAGGCTGTTTGTCTCTTCTCTTTCTTTTGCTGAAACTCGTTATATTTCAAACATCTGCATCACATCTTTGAATGGAAATGTTTGGAATGTCATGATTCACCTCCTGAGGGGTCCATTGCACAAAACCAGGATAAGGGATTAATCCTGGATATGTTGATTATCCTGGATGAACTTATCCATGATCTGGTTGCACAAAAGTGGTTGTTATGTTTTGACATAAGTTACCATGGAGATTTATCCTGTGGAGCTAGCCTGCTCCAGACCAGGCTAAGAACCAGGATCTATTTGATCTCATCCCTTATCTCAGTCACCACAAATGGAAACCAATATTTATTCCACTGCCACTACACTGAGTTTTATAAGATGTATACTATTAAACTAATGAATGCACATCACAAGTAATGTACAGTGCTCATTGATTGAAAATATCAAAAAGTCATGTTCACCTGAACATTAATGCTGTGACAAGGATTTCCTGTTCACAAAATGTCCCTCACAGGAACATGAGCAGGGTTTTATTTAGATGTGGGTGCAGTCAAATGCACCAATGATGTTGGAGAAACCTGTAACACAAAGCAATGATAGAGGATCCACACATACACACATGGAGTTGCATTTCCATAATATCACTTACATCTGCAGTCAGTTTTACTGGGAATTTCAGCTGTTTCATAATCAGAGTACAACCACGTTTTCAGAGCTGTTAATGAACTATTTGGATTGTAATTGTGATGTTTCAGCGGAGTAGTGAGTGTGTTTTGCCAGGTTTTCTCTCTGTTTTCTGGCAGTGGTGGTGTTTCCTTTCTTTTTAATCTGATCTTTTACCTGTTCATAGGCCTCCATAATGTCTGTAAGTCTGAGTTTTTGTCTGCTCTTGGTTTGGTGTTATTTTAGCCTGGAGGATCTTGTTTTGGGTTCGTTGAGCCCAGTCTTAGTCATTTATCCTGGAAATCTGAATCCGTATTCATCGTCTCATTCCTCCCACACCGGTTTGTGAATTATTGGGTTATTCCGCGTCCGTCCACTAGATGTCCTCAGCCTCTCACCACAGTGATGGTGTGGTTTCACTTTCTGTCCAACTCTGTGCACAAATCTAATGTTAATATCACAGAATGTCGTCTTCACGAGACATCTGGGAGAAGAGACTCAGTCTGCCACATGTTATTTATTGATTTCTATTTAACAGGGACCGTAGGACATGTGTTTGTATGACCAGAAGTTGGACCCATCGGTGCTGGAGGCTCCACTGAAATGGAATCAGACACTTTGACTCATTTTTATTGTCATTTGGTAAAAAAAATAAATAAATAAAAAAATACATCACAGATACTGTCACAGAAAGAAATATTGACCCACTGCTCAGGAAAAAACATTAACTTCATAACATAACTCAAATTAACACCGTAAGAGTTGATCTTAACGCTTTTAAAGCGTTTAACACTTGAGGTGTTAAATACAGGATCAGATTTTAAAGTAAGAAGCTCGGAGTTAATATTTAAACATTTTCACCTAGAGATTTGATTTAGTGACACTTCCTTTTTACACTCGGTTTTGACAACAACTATTTATCAACTGAGAGTTAATTATAATGGATTAACTCTACCCAGAGTAGAATTAACTCTACCAGTGTATGTCTAGTTTAACACCAAGAATTCAACTCTTCTCAATTTGCTGTGTGATTGTGATAAATACGACTGATGAACAAACTATGAATTTGTATATGCAACATAATACATTGCACATACATGAGATATTACACGTATGAAAATGCTACAGAGATGAAGTTTCTACTTCTGATTATTTGAATCCCATCAGCCCAGTTTGTCCAGTAGCTGACAGATACAGAGCAGCTTAAATGTATTAAAAGTGCCAAAATTAAATAAATACGCCATTAAATAATTACTTAAATGTGTCATTAATTCAAATTGGAATTAAATACACAAATGTTTTATTAAATGTGTCATTAATTCATTAAATACTGATTCACTTTATGTTAAAAAAACAAACAAACATTTAATTATTTCACTATTTAATTAATTATTTCATGGTCGTGTGTTGCAGCGCATCATGAATTTATTTTATCTGTCAGACTCACCCATCAAAGTCAGTGGGCGGATTCCTGATACCTGATTGGTTACCCTGCACATCAAGTCAAGGCATATCGATTCCAGATAATGGATTGACGCGGAGCTAGTGAACATCTGTCTAATAATCTATGTTGGTTTTAAATACTCTGTCAAACAAAACAGGGACAGTGTAGCATTCCCGGCTGAATGAGGGTCGTACTCTTTAACTGATGGTTCATATGGCTTGATTTATTTATTTATTTATTTATTTTAACCGTATTCAATGATGAACAGACCGTAAGAGCTATGAAAGAGAACAAAACAAAAATACAGTTACCTTTTCCTTATGGTGGTTAACTTATCATAGCCTTGCGGGAATTACTCAAATCAAATTATCTATTTTTAGCGAGATATATATAATATATATTTTTTTAACGAATATACAGTTTTAACCTTATCAAAGCTAACAACACACGCAAAATATGACTTGTTGCATTAAAAGAACGATCCGACGCGAAGTCTTAATATCTGATAACTGACACCTGGAAGGGCATTAACCCGCTTATACCACGGTCACTTACGAAATAAATAAACATGAGGTCAGTTATTAATACGTTTATGTTGTTTTTACCGTTTAAATCACAAGTTTTTCACAAGAAGCGGCTGAGCGGACGTCTGCTATAATATAATACAAGAAATAGCAACATGACCTCAAGTAAATAAATGAACATGAAAACAATATTTTTATGGAAATATTACGCTCATACTAAAAGGTCATTTACATGCAGGACAAGATGGCTCAAACTTGCCCGGAGCTGCTGAGAGAAGCAGCACATTTGACTGAGCAGATACCTGCTGCTCCATTATGTACACCTGGAATTTCATATTGGCCGGTGTGCTACTAACCAATGAGAAACATCCAAAGATAAATGTTGAGGGGAGCATACGTCAGTCTGACCGCCCCAAAGTCCGACTGCCCGCTTCCCAGACTACCCAGCAATCCGAGTTATTCCAGAAGGTTATGGTTATGGTTAGGTTGTGGTTTAGGTTTAGGTTCAGGTTTAGGTTGAGGGTTACTGCTGTTGCGCCCTGCCCCTGGTACCAGAGAAACCATGGAGTATTTTTTCTAAATTTGCTGTCACTCTGTCGTCAATATCTTGGTTGGGACGTATGGAAATAAGTCCAACAGCTTCAATGAATTCCTCAACTTTATTTGTTACGTGCTCTGGATCGACAGGCTCCGCTTCCACATCCTCTGCAAAGTGTAAACTATGTCTAAACAACTCGCTGAAAGGTCCTGGAGGCCCTCTCCAGACATGCTACTTCAGACCAAAGCAATGGATCAGACTAGACCAGCGTTAGTCCCGCCCACTGACTTTGATGGGTGAATTTGACAGATAATTTTTTTTTTTTTTTACATAAAATTAATTGGTATTAATGAATTAATCACATTTTTAATAAACCATTTATGTATTAAATTCAAATTTTAATTCACTAATGACACATTTAAATGATAATTTAATGGTGTTTTTATTTATTTAATTGTGGCACTTTTAATCCTTGATGTGAAAGTTGCCAAAGAGAAACCAAACAAATGAAAAGGAATATTTTACTGGTGTATTGTTCATTAAACTGGTCCAGTGTTGATCATGTTGTTGAGTCCTTGTGTCCAGTGTGTGAGTCTGTGAGTCCTTCAGACTAAATGTTTGTGGTAACAGCTGATCAGGTTCTAATCTGATCCCATTCAGATCAGAACCAGTTGAGTTGTGAGATGTTGGTGGTTTCCTCTCATCAACTGATGCTCCAACATTTCTACTGGATGAAGGTCAGGACTTTGACTTGTTCCTAAACATTCATCTGGTTCTTCTGGAGAACCACTGGTGTTCTTGGGCTCCTTGTCTTCCTCCATGACCCAGTTTCTCTTTACATTCAGCTCATGGACTCATGTCCTGACATTTTCTAACAGAGTTCACTGGTAGAATTCACAGTTCATTGGTCCATCAATGATGAGCAGATGCAGCAGAACAGGCCCAAACCAGGACATTAGCGCCCCCATGTTTCATGGAGGGATGAGGTTCTGATGCTGGAATGCAGTGTTGGTTCATCTCCAAACATGACGATGCCCAAACATTTAAACCAAACTATTCTACTCTGGTCTCATCTGTCCACTAAACATTGTCCCAAATGTTCTTTGTGGACAGAGAGCAGTGTCTTTGTCCATCAGTGGTCTTTGCTGTACTTCCAGCTGGTTAGGTGTGTGATGCTGCAGGGAAGGTTGATCAGAAATGATTTATGATGATTTGTTTTTACAGAATGAATCTGTCTGAACAGGCTGCTGGTCGAGTGGTTAAATTCAAACTTGTGATGCTGTGTTACCCAGTCACATGTGTTTATCAGGTCTATTCTTTACTACGTTCACAGATTTAGCTTGAGTTGTTAGCATGCTAATAGTTGATAGCAGCATAGAGTTGCATTGTCTTTGATTGTCTTGTTGAAAACAAAAGAGTGTAATATTTACAATTGTAGTAACAACTGGACTACAAACATGGAGGACCCTGGTAATGGTGCTTGTGGTACTTTAGTATGTCTCCATGTGTTGCACTGATGAAGTAAAATATGATCAAATGATTTAATGTTGCATCATATAAAAAAGACAAGAAGAAGAATAAATAAAGAATAAACTCTGGTTGTGTTTATTTGATCCTTTAATACTCTCAGTGTTTGACCTTTTAAAATGTTGAATCAGAGATAAATGAAAACATGATCAAGAGTCCTACAACGACAACCACTGCTGCAACAACGACAACTGCTGCTCCTACAACGACAACCACTGCTGCCCCAACAACGACAGCCACTGTGGCAACAACGACAACTGCTGCTCCAACAACAACAACAACAACTGCCTCCTCTGCAGTCATCAACAAAACTAGTTTCCTTGTTCTTGTTGCAGTTGTCACAGCAACTCTTTGGTTCTGATAACTGGACATTGACAATGGACTAAATAGCAGCAACTTAACACAATGTTCAACATGTATTGCTGATGAAGACAATGAATAACTTAACCTAATTTATTAATACTAATTTATTAATATTTATTGTGTGTAAACCTGTGACTTTTATTCTAGAGTCATGTTGCTACAAACTTTAAGAGCACGTCATCATGACATCATTTGGTAGAAACTGATGAGGCGATAAGAACTAAAAGATGCTTCAGCGTGAATGGATTCGGAAACGACGAAAAGTCACTGGACCAGTTTGACTCACTGAGCGTATCAGAAATAGAAGACGACCACACCTCAGGCAGCAGAAAACATTGCTCACTGACATGGTTTACGTCTTTGTTCAGAGTTTGATGTCATGGACCTGCCCCGCGTGGATATAAAAGCTCCATCCTGGCACTGGACAGCATCAAGCCTCCAGCAGAGGAACTCAGAGAGCATCCCAACATCCAAGCAGAGGACCAAGCTGTAAGTATTCTCTCTATCATCATTCATCCAGGTCAGCATAGATCCTACGTGTGCTTTCAATCTTTCTGCCGTCTTCTGAGTCAAGCTGCTGCGTTTGTGTGTCTAGAAAACCAGTTGAAAGTGGGGAGAGGTTCACACTTTAATGGTTGACACAATAAAGTGTGTCCATGCTTCCAGTGATTCCTCTCATGTCCAACGTCTTCATTTAGTTGAATGAACGTTAACAAAAAGAGTCCGTGCAGCTAAAAGGTGTTGAGTTAAATCCAGTCTTTATTTGAAACCAAATCTGATCAACTCTCAATGGTTTGATGTTTAAAGCAGAGAAACTCCTGAACACCATGAAGATGATGATGATCAACATCTGTGTCGTCCTCCTTCTGTTTGTTGGTGAGTTGAGCAACACGACTTTATGGCAACAAGATGCAACTGAAATATGGCAAACAAATAATATGTGTGACTGACTCAATGTTGTCACTGACAAACAGCCTCAGGCAACGGGCAAACGTCAACTGCTCCTTCAACTACAACCACTGCCGCAACAACGACAACAGCTGCTCCAACAACGACAACCACTGCCGCAACAACGACAACTGCTGCTCCTACAACGACAACCACTGTGGCAACAACGACAACTGCTGCCCCAACAACAACAACTGCTGCTCCTACAACGACAACCACTGCCGCAACAACGACAACTGCTGCCGCTGCTACAACTACAACCACTGCCGCGACAACGACAACTGCTGCTCCTACAACGACAACCACTGCCGCAACAACGACAACTGCTGCTCCTACAACGACAACCACTGCTGCAACAACATCAACTGCTGCTCCTACAACGACAACCACTGTGGCAACAACAACAACTGCTGCCCCAACAACAACCACTGCTGCCCCAACAACCACTGCCGCAACAACGACAACCACTGCTGCCCCAACAACGACAACCACTGCCGCAACAACGACAACCACTGCTGCTACAACGACAACCACTGCCGCAACAACGACAACAACAGCTGCCCCAACAACGACAACCACTGCCGCAACAACGACAACCACTGCTGCCCCAACAACAACCACTGCCGCAACGACAACCACTGCCGCAACAACGACAACCACTGCCGCAACAACAACTGCTGCTCCTACAACGACAACCACTGCCGCAACAACAACAACTGCTGCTCCTACAATGACAACCACTGCCGCAACAACGACAACTGCTGCTCCTACAACTACAACCACTGCTCCTACAACAACAACAACTGCTGCTCCTACAACTACAACCACTGCTCCTACAACGACAACAACTGCTGCTCCTACTACGACAACCACTGCTGCCCCAACAACGACAACAACTGCTGCTCCTACAACGACAACCACTGCTGCCCCAACAACAACAACGACCACTGCTGCTACAACGACAACCACTGCCGCAACAACGACAACAACAGCTGCCCCAACAACAACCACTGCCGCAACGACAACCACTGCCCCAACAACGACAACTGCTGGTCCTGCAACGACAACCACTGCTGCCCCAACAACGACAACTGCTGCCGCAACAACAACAACGGCTCCAACAACAACAACAACAACAGCTTCAACAACAACAACAACAACAACTGCCTCCTCTGCAGTCATCAACAAAACTAGTTTCCTTGTTCTTGTTGCAGTTGTCACAGCAACTCTTTGGTTGTAATAACTGGACATTGACAATGGACTAAATAGCAGCAACTTAACACAATGTTCAACATGTATTGCTGATGAAGACAATGAATAACTTAAACTTATTTATTAATACTAATTTATTAATATTTATTGTGTGTAAACCTGTGATTTTAATTCTAGAGTCATGTTGCTACAAACTTTAAGAGCAACTAAATTTCCTCAATCTATTTTCTTCTGACTCTTGATCATGTTTTCATTTATCTCTGATTCAACATTTTAAAAGGTCAAACACTGAGAGTATTAAAGGATCAAATAAACACAACCAGAGTTTATTCTTTATTTATTCTTCTTCTTGTCTTTTTTATATGATGCAACATTAAATCATTTGATCATATTTTACTTCATCAGTGCAACACATGGAGACACACTAAAGTACCACAAGCACCATTACCAGGGTCCTCCATGTTTGTAGTCCAGTTGTTACTACAATTGTAAATATTACACTCTTTTGTTTTTAACAAGACAATAAAAGACAATGCAACTCTATGCTGCTATCAACTATTAGCATGCTAACAACTCCAGCTTAAACTGTGAACGTAGTAAAGAATAGACCTGATAAACACATGTGACTGGGTAACGCAGCATCACAAGTTTGAAGTTAACCACTTGACCAGCAGCCTGTTCAGACAGATTCATTCTGTAAAAATAAATCATCATAAATCATTTCTGATCAACCTTCCCTGCAGCATCACACACCTAACCAGCTGGAAGTACAGCAAAGACCACTGATGGACAAAGACACTGCTCTCTGTCCACAAAGAACATTTCTAGAATAAAATTTCTATGCAGGTCAAATTTTGTTTTGTATAACTATTTTTCGAATGTTAGATCTTTATATGTGTTATAAAAAAGTGGGCAGAGTACCAGAGTTTGTTGTGACAACATTCGACACAGGTGACGTGCCAGAAAGTGTAGAAAGTTCTGTGCCAGCCGCTGCTTTACACCAGTAATAGAATCCAATAACTTGGTGCAGTATTTCTTTCTTTTTTGAGTCTCATGGGCAAAGTTATCTACAGATCATCAGCATTAAAATGAAAAGACAGATTTAGATTTTTTATAACAGATCCCAAAGGTAGCACATACAACGAAAAGATAACAGGACCGAGAACAGATCCCTGTGGCACCCCGCAAGGGACTGATGTGTATGAAGAGCAGAGGTCACCAATCATAGAGAATCCAGCATCCACAGACGAGACAATGTCATTATTCACCTCAGTTTTTACTAAATGATGTCATCATGACGTGAACCAGAGGCTCGTCTCTTCTCTCTGCAGGTGAGGCCGGCCAGTATGACTATTTGATCATTTTCTGTAAAAGTGACAAGATGTAGTTTGACCTAAAGGATTTATTTACAGTCTACACTACCAGTCAAACAATGAGAAGGTGTGTGTCCACACTTTTGACTGGTAGTGCATATGTTTACTTCACTAATCTCAAAGTAAAAATGTCTTCCTGTGCCCTACACAAGAACAATAACACTGAGTATTTCAGGGAGAGCCCTATGAAGGGAATCAGAATCAGGACCAAAAACAAGGAGTAAAACTGAGACCAAGGATCAAAGTGACATAGACGATCAAATCATCACTTTATCTCATGAAATATGAAGTCGGTCATTATTTTTCTCTTTTCATGATAATGTCATTCACTGACAAAGATTCACTGACAGCTTGTCCATAAGCTGACAGATACAGAGCAGCTTAAATGTATTTGCACCAAACTATTCTACTCTGGTCTCATCTGTCCACTAAACATTGTCCCAAATGTTCTTTGTGGACAGAGAGCAGTGTCTTTGTCCATCAGTGGTCTTTGCTGTACTTCCAGCTGGTTAGGTGTGTGATGCGGCAGGGAAGGTTGATCAGAAATGATTTATGATGATTTGTTTTTACAGAATGAATCTGTCTGAACAGGCTGCTGGTCAAGTGGTTAAATTCAAACTTGTGATGCTGCGTTACCCAGTCACATGTGTTTATCAGGTCTATTCTTTACTACGTTCACAGATTTAGCTTGAGTTGTTAGCATGCTAATAGTTGATAGCAGCATAGAGTTGCATTGTCTTTTATTGTCTTGTTAAAAACAAGAGTGTAATATTTACAATTGTAGTAACAACTGGACTACAAACATGGAGGACCCTGGTAATGGTGCTTGTGGTACTTTAGTGTGTCTCCATGTGTTGCACTGATGAAGGAAAATATGATCAAATGATTTAATGTTGCATCATATAAAAAAGACAAGAAGAAGAATAAATAAAGAATAAACTCTGGTTGTGTTTATTTGATCCTTTAATACTCTCAGTGTTTGACCTTTTAAAAAATGTTGAATCAGAGATAAATGAAAACATGATCAAGAGTCAGAAGAAAATGGTTTGAGAAAATTTAGTTGCTCTTAAAGTTTGTAGCAACATGACTCTAGAATAAAAGTCACAGGTTTACACACAATAAATATTAATAAATTAGTATTAATAAATTAGGTTAAGTTATTCATTGTCTTCATCAGCAATACATGTTGAACATAGTGTTAAGTTGCTGCTATTTACTCCATTGTCAATGTCCAGTTATCAGAACCAAAGAGTTGCTGTGACAACTGCAACAAGAACAAGGAAACTAGTTTTGTTGATGACTGCAGAGGAGGCAGTTGTTGTTGTCGTTGTAGCTGTTGTTGTTGTTGTCATTGTTGTTGGAGCCGTTGTTGTTGTTGTTGGAGCTGTTGTTGTTGTTGCGGCAGTTGTTGTGGCAGTGGTTGTAGTTGTAGGAGCGGCAGTTGTTGTTGTTGGGGCAGCAGTGGTTGTCGTTGTTGCGGCAGTGGTTGTCGTTGTTGGGGCAGCTGTTGTTGTCGTTGTTGCGGCAGTGGTTGTCGTTGTTGGGGCAGCAGTGGTTGTCGTTGTTGGAGCAGCAGTTGTTGTTGTTGTAGGAGCAGTGGTTGTTGTTGTAGGAGTAGCAGTTGTTGTTGTTGCGGCAGTGGTTGTAGTTGTAGGAGCAGCAGTTGTCGTTGTTGCAGCAGTGGTTGTCGTAGGAGCAGTAGTTGTTGTTGTTGCGGCAGTGGTTGTCGTTGTTGCGGCAGTGCTTGTCGTTGTTGGGGCAGCAGTTGTTGTCGTTGTTGCGGCAATGGTTGTCGTTGTAGCAGCAGTGGTTGTCGTTGTAGGAGCAGCAGTTGTTGTTGTTATAGGAGCAGTGGTTGTAGTTGTAGGAGCAGCAGTTGTCGTTGTTGCGGCAGTGGTTGTCGTTGTAGGAGCAGCAGTTGTTGTTGTTGCGGCAGTGGTTGTCGTAGGAGCAGCAGTTGTTGTTGTTGGGGCAGTGGTTGTCGTTGTTGCGGCAGTGCTTGTCGTTGTTGGGGCAGCAGTTGTTGTCGTTGTTGCGGCAATGGTTGTCGTTGTAGCAGCAGTGGTTGTCGTTGTAGGAGCAGCAGTTGTTGTTGTTGTTGTGGCAGTGGTTGTCGTTGTTGGGGCAGCAGAGGTCATCGTTGTTGCAGCAGTGGTTGTCATTGTAGGAGCAGCAGTTGTTGTTGTTGTTGCGGCAGTGGTTGTAGTTGTAGGAGCAGCTGTTGTCGTTGTTGCGGCAGAAGTGGTTGTTGTTGTTGCGGCAGTGGTTGTAGTTGTAGGAGCAGCAGTTGTCGTTGTTGCAGCAGTGGTTGTCGTTGTAGGAGCAGCAGTTGTTGTTGTTGCGGCAGTGGTTGTCGTTGTAGGAGCAGCAGTTGTTGTTGTTGCGGCAGTGGTTGTAGTTGAAGGAGCAGTTGCCGTTTGCCCGTTGCCTGAGGCTGTTTGTCAGTGACAACATTGAGTCAGTCACACATATTATTTGTTTGCCATATTTCAGTTGCATCTTGTTGCCATAAAGTCGTGTTGCTCAACTCACCAACAAACAGAAGGAGGACGACACAGATGTTGATCATCATCATCTTCATGGTGTTCAGGAGTTTCTCTGCTTTAAACATCAAACCATTGAGAGTTGATCAGATTTGGTTTCAAATAAAGACTGGATTTAACTCAACACCTTTTAGCTGCACGGACTCTTTTTGTTAACGTTCATTCAACTAAATGAAGACGTTGGACATGAGAGGAATCACTGGAAGCATGGACACACTTTATTGTGTCAACCATTAAAGTGTGAACCTCTCCCCACTTTCAACTGCTTTTCTAGACACACAAACGCAGCAGCTTGACTCAGAAGACGGCAGAAAGATTGAAAGCACACGTAGGATCTATGCTGACCTGGATGAATGATGATAGAGAGAATACTTACAGCTTGGTCCTCTGCTTGGATGTTGGGATGCTCTCTGAGTTCCTCTGCTGGAGGCTTGATGCTGTCCAGTGCCAGGATGGAGCTTTTATATCCACGCGGGGCAGGTCCATGACATCAAACTCTGAACAAAGACGTAAACCATGTCAGTGAGCAATGTTTTCTGCTGCCTGAGGTGTGGTCGTCTTCTATTTCTGATACGCTCAGTGAGTCAAACTGGTCCAGTGACTTTTCGTCGTTTCCGAATCCATTCACGCTGAAGCATCTTTTAGTTCTCATCGCCTCATCAGTTTCTACCAAATGATGTCATGATGACGTGAACCAGAGGCTGGTCTCTTCTCTCTGCAGGTGAGACCGGCCGCTATATGGAACCTTTTTATTTCTGCTTGACTACATTCTGTTAACGGGGACAAATGGAACTTGACCTAAAGAATTTATTTATAACCTGCATCACCAGTCACAAGTTTAGGCACGCGATGACAAGGTGTGTCATGACAAGTACGCTACTGTGGAGACCTGGGGCCTCATGTACAAAGACTTGTGTGGATTTCTCACTGAAACATGGCGCTAAAATCCAGAAACTGGCGTCTGCCCAAAAAAAATCAGATGTATCGAAGTGTGCGTGCGCCTGCATCCAAGCACTTTTCGTTTGTACATCACTAACACCGTGGGATTGAGGGCACATGTAGAGGTGCCCAACTCCTCCCTGTCCACGCCCCAATTTAAATATGCACATTTATTTAAATAGAATGCATCGTGGATTTCCCACTCTGCACGATCGGATTTTCAGCATGAGTAAAGCGAAAAAAAAGGAACTTCACCGAATCTGAACTCGAAGTGTTATTAAATGAAGTGGAGACATGCAGTGATACTCTGTTTGGTTGCCTGTCGTCAGGCATAAACACAAAAATAAAGAAGCCGGAGTTATGGGAGCCCATTAGTGACACAGATCATCCCCAAGGTCAATGTGTTAAACTCAGAAACATTGTCATTATACTGGTCGTACAATGGGCTGTTCACAATACACAGAGCCCGTACGTGAAGCTGCCAGAATATTAAACACGTTGACTCATGTTCAATGTTCAGTTTTTCTTTATTTGTATTACTGATAATTCTAGACAGTTTTGGCGCTGCCTTCATCGGCGACTCCACGCCAGCTGCTGAGTCCGCCCGACCGTCCGTGTCCTCACCCAGACTGGGCCAGAATCACAAGACGAAACTGTCAGATCTGTGCCATCAATCATTGTCTGGGTCAAATAATAACCGTCCTTGGAGATATTAGCAACGCAATAAATGCACTTGTAATAAGAAGCTAAATTGTGTCCTTGCCTCTTTACATGCTTCCAGTTCCTCTGGTGGGGGATGTGCTCTGGCATTGCTGTGCTGTGGAGGTGTGCCACGTTGTGCAGGACGCTACGGGGCATTACAATGCGGCACCTTCTCCGGTCGTAGAGCAGCTCTGCCCCCGACCTGTCCAAGCAGCACCAGGGTCCCTTCAGTGGCCGATTGTCCTCTCCACCACTGCCCGAGTTCGGGACTGGAGGTCACTCTACCTCCTCTCTTGGTCGGTGCCGGGGTTGGTGAGAGGGGTCAACAGCCACGTTCTCAGGGGGGCAGCCTCGGTCCCCTGGGGTCAAACGAAGGCAGAAAACATCCGAAATACATTTAGTTTCCTTTGTTCATAAACCATTTGAATTAAGCACACTAACATTTTTTCTAGGTGCTTCAGTGGGAAACGAAACACTTAGGACAAAACAACTTTATTAATGGATAAATTATTTACCCACGAGAAGCAGCCCATCGCTGTTCCAGCCTCCAGCCTGTTCCCAACATGCTGCTGTTCAGAATGAACCAGGCCACCGTGCTATGATGCTACTGAGCTGCATTTGTGCATCACATATTATTCAAACATTTATGGGATGAAAATGTTTCCTGTTCACAAAAACAAATTCATCTTGTTATGGCGCTTTGATAGCATGTGTGTGCAGTCAGTAGCTCCGACTACATCAGGGAAACCGGCTCTTGGTGCAAACTGTACTTTAATGTTGACCTGTTGAACAGCATTGTGTGGGGATGTGATGTACCTGGATGATTCTGATGATCCCGTCCCACACAGCTGGCTCAGCTCGGCTCGGCTCGGCTCAGGGTTGACCGACACACTCCTGACCGGTCGGAAAAGCCGCTGTTTTCAGCATCTGTGTGGGCAGGACAACCCCTGACTCGGCGCTGTGTTGCTCTCTAGGGCCGGTTGCAGCTCTGCCCATAGCTCCAGTAATACTGGCCTCGGTAAAAGAAAACCACTCATGAGCCACATGGCGTCGTGCAAGTAGATCTCCATGTTCTCTAAACATTCTCTCACGCCTAATGTCACCATTTGCGAGGTCTAACAAAGCCAAGGCTGCCACTGTTAATACCATTTTCTTCATCACTTTGCACGTTTTTATATCCACCAATGGTTATAAACATGTGTGTGTTAATTGCACATTAATGTGTCTCTGATGTGAACATCCTCCGAGAACTACTTGATGTCACATTGTTGACAGTTCCTCGGCGTCGCCTCTTAGTGTCGCCAAAGGAACAATAGCTGTGGAAACCGGCGTAGCCTCCATGATGTTGGCGGAGGTCACCGCCCATTTCCACGGTCAATTCACCTTTGATACGTCTGAACGTTGACGTTGATGTGGGCGTACGCCACGTTTCAGGACGCACACAACTTTGATACCTGATGCCCCTGGTTCATAGACCACAGTCCGTCTGTACCCGGCCTCAGACTCTACGGGAGGACACACTCCGTAATGTTTACATCCATCCCTCAGCAACAAGAGACACCATCAGACACCACCCATGCTGCTGTTGCTATGCAAACAGCCAAACAACCACATCACCTTGGAATGTTTTGTCAACTACTTTTGCACATTTGTTCATAATGATAATTCTGTACATTTTTGTATTACACTGTTTAATTTTACTAGATATTACTTATTTTTATGTCACTACAAAGCAGTTTCCCTCATGGATCGTAAAAGACAAAGTGTGGACACACCTTGTCATCGCGTGCCTAAACTTGTGACTGGTGATGCAGGTTATAAATAAATTCTTTAGGTCAAGTTCCATTTGTCCCCGTTAACAGAATGTAGTCAAGCAGAAATAAAAAGGTTCCATATAGCGGCCGGTCTCACCTGCAGAGAGAAGAGACCAGCCTCTGGTTCACGTCATCATGACATCATTTGGTAGAAACTGATGAGGCGATAAGAACTAAAAGATGCTTCAGCGTGAATGGATTCGGAAACGACGAAAAGTCACTGGACCAGTTTGACTCACTGAGCGTATCAGAAATAGAAGACGACCACACCTCAGGCAGCAGAAAACATTGCTCACTGACATGGTTTACGTCTTTGTTCAGAGTTTGATGTCATGGACCTGCCCCGCGTGGATATAAAAGCTCCATCCTGGCACTGGACAGCATCAAGCCTCCAGCAGAGGAACTCAGAGAGCATCCCAACATCCAAGCAGAGGACCAAGCTGTAAGTATTCTCTCTATCATCATTCATCCAGGTCAGCATAGATCCTACGTGTGCTTTCAATCTTTCTGCCGTCTTCTGAGTCAAGCTGCTGCGTTTGTGTGTCTAGAAAACCAGTTGAAAGTGGGGAGAGGTTCACACTTTAATGGTTGACACAATAAAGTGTGTCCATGCTTCCAGTGATTCCTCTCATGTCCAACGTCTTCATTTAGTTGAATGAACGTTAACAAAAAGAGTCCGTGCAGCTAAAAGGTGTTGAGTTAAATCCAGTCTTTATTTGAAACCAAATCTGATCAACTCTCAATGGTTTGATGTTTAAAGCAGAGAAACTCCTGAACACCATGAAGATGATGATGATCAACATCTGTGTCGTCCTCCTTCTGTTTGTTGGTGAGTTGAGCAACACGACTTTATGGCAACAAGATGCAACTGAAATATGGCAAACAAATAATATGTGTGACTGACTCAATGTTGTCACTGACAAACAGCCTCAGGCAACGGGCAAACGGCAACTGCTCCTTCAACTACAACCACTGCCGCAACAACAACAACTGCTGCTCCTACAACGACAACCACTGCCGCAACAACAACAACTGCTGCTCCTACAACGACAACCACTGCCCCAACAACGACAACTGCTGCTCCTACAACGACAACCACTGCCGCAACAACGACAACAGCTGCTCCAACAACGACAACCACTGTCGCAACAACAACAACAGCTGCTCCTACAACGACAACCACTGCCGCAACAACGACAAATGCTGTTCCTACAACGACAACCACTGCCGCAACAACGTCAACTGCTGCTCCTACAACGACAACCACTGCTGCAACAACATCAACTGCTGCTCCTACAACGACAACCACTGTGGCAACAACAACAACTGCTGCCCCAACAACAACCACTGCTGCCCCAACAACCACTGCCGCAACAACGACAACCACTGCTGCCCCAACAACGACAACCACTGCCGCAACAACGACAACCACTGCTGCTACAACGACAACCACTGCCGCAACAACGACAACAACAGCTGCCCCAACAACGACAACCACTGCCGCAACAACGACAACCACTGCTGCCCCAACAACAACCACTGCCGCAACGACAACCACTGCCGCAACGACAACCACTGCCGCAACAACGACAACTGCTGCTCCTATAACGACAACCACTGCCGCAACAACGACAACAACTGCTGCCCCAACAACGACAACCACTGCTGCAACGACAACAACGGCTCCAACAACATCAACAACAACAACAACAGCTTCAACAACAACTGCCACAACAACAACTGCCTCCTCTGCAGTCATCAACAAAACTAGTATCCTTGTTCTTGTTGCAGTTGTCACAGCAACTCTTTGGTTCTGATAACTGCTGCCCCAACAACGACAACCACTGCCGCTCCTACAACTACAACCACTACTACAACAACAACTGCTGCCCCAACAACTACAACAACAACAGCAGCTCCAACAACAACAACAACGGCTCCAACAACAACAACAACAACAACAACAGCTTTAACAACAACTGCCACAACAACAACTGCCTCCTCTGCAGTCATCAACAAAACTAGTTTCCTTGTTCTTGTTGCAGTTGTCACAGCAACTCTTTGGTTCTAATAACTGGACATTGACAATGGACTAAATAACAACAACTTAACACTATGTTCAACATGTATTGCTGATGAAGACAATGAATAACTTAACCTAATTTATTAATACTAATTTATTAATATTTATTGTGTGTAAACCTGTGATTTTAATTCTAGAGTCATGTTGCTACAAACTTTAAGAGCAACTAAATTTTCTCAACCCGTTTTCTTCTGACTCTTGATCATGTTTTCATTTATCTCTGATTCAACATTTTAAAAGGTCAAACACTGAGAGTATCAAAGGATCAAATAAACACAACCAGAGTTTATTCTTTATTTATTCTTCTTCTTGTCTTTTTTATATGATGCAACATTAAATCATTTGATCATATTTTACTTCATCAGTGCAACACATGGAGACATACTAAAGTACCACAAGCACCATTACCAGGGTCCTCCATGTTTGTAGTCCAGTTGTTACTACAATTGTAAATATTACACTCTTTTGTTTTCAACAAGACAATCAAAGACAATGCAACTCTATGCTGCTATCAACTATTAGCATGCTAACAACTCAAACTAAATCTGTGAACGTAGTAAAGAAGACCTGATAAACACATGTGACTGGGTAACGCAGCATCACAAGTTTGAAGTTAACCACTTGACCAGCAGCCTGTTCAGACAGATTCATTCTGTAAAAATAAATCACCATAAATCATTTCTGATCAACCTTCCCTGCAGCATCACACACCTAACCAGCTGGAAGTACAGCAAAGACCACTGATGGACAAAGACACTGCTCTCTGTCCACAAAGAACATTTCTAGAATAAAATTTCTATGCAGGTCAAATTTTGTTTTGTATAACTATTTACAAAAACCTAAAGGTACCCAATGAGCTTCACAACAAGTCCATAAAACAACACACACAATCAATGCATAAAAACCGCAATTGGAAAGTGCTACATAATAAAATCCACCTATAGACAAGACTGCCCTAGTTTGAATTAAACACTGGTCTAAAAAAGTGGGTCTTCAGCTTTGATTTAAAAAGGCCAAGACCAGAAGTGGTGCAAATGTTGGAGGCAGTTTGTTCCCCAGTCTGGCAGCAGTGATAAAAAGAGAACCATGGTCCACTGGTTATATCTCCACCTCGAGGCTTCTAACAGAATGTGACCTGAAGAACGCAGCGCCCTGCCATGATCATGGCTACATACAATCTCTGTGGGACGCCCCACAACTTTAATGACATTAAAAACACACAACAGAAGTTTAAAATCAATTCTAAAACAAACTGGAAGCCAGCGGAGTGACAGCAGCACAGGGGTCATATGATCATGTCTGGGGGTGTTTGTTAAAATCAGGCAGCAGCGTTCTGAACAAGCTGAAATCTGAAGTGTGGCTGAGGCCGACATGAAGGGCTTTACAGTAGTCCTGCTGTGAACTAATCAATGTGTGGATTGTCTTCTCAAGATCCTGCTGACTGACAAAGGGCTTCACTTTGGCCAAGCTCATTCTACAACACAACTGATCTGTCAATCATATATTTCAGCCCACTGTCGAATGTTAGATCTTGATATGTGTTATAAAAAAGTGGGCAGAGTACTAGAGTTTGTTGTGACAACATTCAACACAGGTGATGTGCCAGAAAGTGTAGAAAGCTCTGTGCCAGCCGATGCTTTTGACCACACGTTTGACTGGTAGTGCATATGTTTACTTCACTAATCTCAAAGTAAAAATGTCTTCCTGTGCCCTACACAAGAACAATAACACTGAGTATTTCAGGGAGAGCCCTATGAAGGGAATCAGAATCAGGACCAAAAACAAGGAGTAAAACTGAGACCAAGGATCAAAGTGACATAGACGATCAAATCATCACTTTATCTCATGAAATATGAAGTCGGTCATTATTTTTCTCTTTTCATGATAATGTCATTCACTGACAAAGATTCACTGACAGCTTGTCCATCAGCTGACAGATACAGAGCAGCTTAAATGTATTTGCACCAAACTATTCTACTCTGGTCTCATCTGTCCACTAAACGTTGTCCCAAATGTTCTTTGTGGACAGAGAGCAGTGTCTTTGTCCATCAGTGGTCTTTGCTGTACTTCCAGCTGGTTAGGTGTGTGATGCTGCAGGGAAGGTTGATCAGAAATGATTTATGGTGATTTATTTTTACAGAATGAATCTGTCTGAACAGGCTGCTGGTCAAGTGGTTAACTTCAAACTTGTGATGCTGCGTTACCCAGTCACATGTGTTTATCAGGTCTATTCTTTACTACGTTCACAGATTTAGCTTCAGTTGTTAGCATGCTAATAGTTGATAGCAGCATAGAGTTGCATTGTCTTTGATTGTCTTGTTAAAAACAAAAGAGTGTCCAGTTGTTACTACAATTGTAGTAACAACTGGACTACAAACATGGAGGACCCTGTTAATGGTGCTTGTGGTACTTTAGTATGTCTCCATGTGTTGCACTGATGAAGTAAAATATGATCAAATGATTTAATGTTGCATCATATAAAAAAGACAAGAAGAAGAATAAATAAAGAATAAACTCTGGTTGTGTTTATTTGATCCTTTAATACTCTCAGTGTTTGACCTTTTAAAATGTTGAATCAGAGATAAATGAAAACATGATCAAGAGTCAGAAGAAAACGGGTTGAGAAAATTTAGTTGCTCTTAAAGTTTGTAGCAACATGACTCTAGAATAAAAATCACAGGTTTACACACAATAAATATTAATAAATTACTATTAATAAATTAGGTTAAGTAATTCATTGTCTTCATCAGCAATACATGTTGAACATTGTGTTAAGTTGCTGCTATTTAGTCCATTGTCAATGTCCAGTTATTAGAACCAAAGAGTTGCTGTGACAACTGCAACAAGAACAAGGAAACTAGTTTTGTTGATGACTGCAGAGGAGGCAGTTGTTGTTGTGGCAGTTGTTGTTGAAGCTGTTGTTGTTGTTGTTGTTGGAGCCGTTGTTGTTGGAGCTGTTGTTGTTGTTGCTGGAGCCGTTGTTGTTGTTGTTGTGGCAGTGGTTGTAGTTGTAGGAGCAGTGGTTGTCGTTGTTGCGGCAGAAGTGGTTGTTGTTGTTGCGGCAGTGGTAGTCGTTGTAGGAGTAGTGGTTGTTGTTGTAGGAGCGGCAGTGGTTGTTGTTGTTGCGGTAGTGGTTGTTGTTGTAGGAGCAGTGGTTGTTGTTGTTGCGGCAGTTGTTGTCGTTGTTGGGGCGGCAGTTGTTGTGGTTGTTGGGGCAGCAGTTGTTGTGGTTGTTGGGGCAGTGGTTGTGGTTGTTGGGGCAGCAGTTGTTGTCGTTGTTGGGGCAGCAGTGGTTGTGGTTGTAGGGGCAGCAGTGGTTGTCGTTGTTGGGGCAGCCGTGGTTGTCGTTATTGCCACAGTGGTTGTCGTTGTAGGAGCAGCAGTTGTCGTTGTTGGGGCAGCAGTGGTTGTCGTTGTTGCCACAGTGGTTGTCGTTGAAGGAGCAGCAGTTGTCGTTGTTGGGGCAGCAGTGGTCGTCGTTGTTGCGGCAGTGGTTGTTGTTGTAGGAGCAGCAGTTGTTGTTGTTGCGGCAGTGGTTGTCGTTGTAGGAGCAGCAGTTGTTGTTGTTGTTGCGGCAGTGGTTGTAGTTGTAGGAGCAGCTGTTGTCGTTGTTGCGGCAGAAGTGGTTGTTGTTGTCGCGGCAGTGGTTGTAGTTGTAGGAGCAGCAGTTGTCGTTGTTGCGGCAGTGGTTGTCGTTGTAGGAGCAGCAGTTGTCGTTGTCGCGGCAGTGGTTGTCGTTGTAGGAGCAGCAGTTGTTGTTGTTGCGGCAGTGGTTGTAGTTGAAGGAGCAGTTGACGTTTGCCCGTTGCCTGAGGCTGTTTGTCAGTGACAACATTGAGTCAGTCACACATATTATTTGTTTGCCATATTTCAGTTGCATCTTGTTGCCATAAAGTCGTGTTGCTCAACTCACCAACAAACAGAAGGAGGACGACACAGATGTTGATCATCATCATCTTCATGGTGTTCAGGAGTTTCTCTGCTTTAAACATCAAACCATTGAGAGTTGATCAGATTTGGTTTCAAATAAAGACTGGATTTAACTCAACACCTTTTAGCTGCACGGACTCTTTTTGTTAACGTTCATTCAACTAAATGAAGACGTTGGACATGAGAGGAATCACTGGAAGCATGGACACACTTTATTGTGTCAACCATTAAAGTGTGAACCTCTCCCCACTTTCAACTGCTTTTCTAGACACACAAACGCAGCAGCTTGACTCAGAAGACGGCAGAAAGATTGAAAGCACACGTAGGATCTATGCTGACCTGGATGAATGATGATAGAGAGAATACTTACAGCTTGGTCCTCTGCTTGGATGTTGGGATGCTCTCTGAGTTCCTCTGCTGGAGGCTTGATGCTGTCCAGTGCCAGGATGGAGCTTTTATATCCACGCGGGGCAGGTCCATGACATCAAACTCTGAACAAAGACGTAAACCATGTCAGTGAGCAATGTTTTCTGCTGCCTGAGGTGTGGTCGTCTTCTATTTCTGATACGCTCAGTGAGTCAAACTGGTCCAGTGACTTTTCGTCGTTTCCGAATCCATTCACGCTGAAGCATCTTTTAGTTCTTATCGCCTCATCAGTTTCTACCAAATGATGTGATGATGACGTGAACCAGAGGCTGGTCTCTTCTCTCTGCAGGTGAGACCGGCCGCTATATGGAACCTTTTTATTTCTGCTTGACTACATTCTGTTAACGGGGACAAATGGAACTTGACCTAAAGAATTTATTTATAACCTGCATCACCAGTCACAAGTTTAGGCACGCGATGACAAGGTGTGTCATGACAAGTACGCTACTGTGGAGACCTGGGGCCTCATGTACAAAGACTTGTGTGGATTTCTCACTGAAACATGGCGCTAAAATCCAGAAACTGGCGTCTGCCCAAAAAAAATCAGATGTATCGAAGTGTGCGTGCGCCTGCATCCAAGCACTTTTCGTTTGTACATCACTAACACCGTGGGATTGAGGGCACATGTAGAGGTGCCCAACTCCTCCCTGTCCACGCCCCAATTTAAATATGCACATTTATTTAAATAGAATGCATCGTGGATTTCCCACTCTGCACGATCGGATTTTCAGCATGAGTATAGCGAAAAAAAGGAACTTCACCGAATCTGAACTCGAAGTGTTATTAAATGAAGTGGAGACATGCAGTGATACTCTGTTTGGTTGCCTGTCGTCAGGCATAAACACAAAAATAAAGAAGCCGGAGTTATGGGAGCCCATTAGTGACACAGATCATCCCCAAGGTCAATGTGTTAAACTCAGAAACATTGTCATTATACTGGTCGTACAATGGGCTGTTCACAATACACAGAGCCCGTACGTGAAGCTGCCAGAATATTAAACACGTTGACTCATGTTCAATGTTCAGTTTTTCTTTATTTGTATTACTGATAATTCTAGACAGTTTTGGCGCTGCCTTCATCGGCGACTCCACGCCAGCTGCTGAGTCCGCCCGACCGTCCGTGTCCTCACCCAGACTGGGCCAGAATCACAAGACGAAACTGTCAGATCTGTGCCATCAATCATTGTCTGGGTCAAATAATAACCGTCCTTGGAGATATTAGCAACGCAATAAATGCACTTGTAATAAGAAGCTAAATTGTGTCCTTGCCTCTTTACATGCTTCCAGTTCCTCTGGTGGGGGATGTGCTCTGGCATTGCTGTGCTGTGGAGGTGTGCCACGTTGTGCAGGACGCTACGGGGCATTACAATGCGGCACCTTCTCCGGTCGTAGAGCAGCTCTGCCCCCGACCTGTCCAAGCAGCACCAGGGTCCCTTCAGTGGCCGATTGTCCTCTCCACCACTGCCCGAGTTCGGGACTGGAGGTCACTCTACCTCCTCTCTTGGTCGGTGCCGGGGTTGGTGAGAGGGGTCAACAGCCACGTTCTCAGGGGGGCAGCCTCGGTCCCCTGGGGTCAAACGAAGGCAGAAAACATCCGAAATACATTTAGTTTCCTTTGTTCATAAACCATTTGAATTAAGCACACTAACATTTTTTCTAGGTGCTTCAGTGGGAAACGAAACACTTAGGACAAAACAACTTTATTAATGGATAAATTATTTACCCACGAGAAGCAGCCCATCGCTGTTCCAGCCTCCAGCCTGTTCCCAACATGCTGCTGTTCAGAATGAACCAGGCCACCGTGCTATGATGCTACTGAGCTGCATTTGTGCATCACATATTATTCAAACATTTATGGGATGAAAATGTTTCCTGTTCACAAAAACAAATTCATCTTGTTATGGCGCTTTGATAGCATGTGTGTGCAGTCAGTAGCTCCGACTACATCAGGGAAACCGGCTCTTGGTGCAAACTGTACTTTAATGTTGACCTGTTGAACAGCATTGTGTGGGGATGTGATGTACCTGGATGATTCTGATGATCCCGTCCCACACAGCTGGCTCAGCTCGGCTCGGCTCGGCTCAGGGTTGACTGATACACTCCTGACCGGTCGGAAAAGCCGCTGTTTTCAGCATCTGTGTGGGCAGGACAACCCCTGACTCGGCGCTGTGTTGCTCTCTAGGGCCGGTTGCAGCTCTGCCCATAGCTCCAGTAATACTGGCCTCAGTAAACGAAAACCACTCATGAGCCACATGGCGTCGTGCAAGTAGATCTCTGTGTTCTCTAAACATTCTCTCACGCCTAATGTCACCATTTGCGAGGTCTAACAAAGCCAAGGCTGCCACTGTTAATACCATTTTCTTTATCACTTTGCGCATGTTTTTATATCCACCAATGGTTAATTGCGCATTAATGTGTCTCTGATGTGAACATCCTCCGAGAACTACTTGATGTCACATTGTTGACAGTTCCTCGGCGTCGCCTCTTAGTGTCGCCAAAGGAACAATAGCTGTGGAAACCGGCGTAGCCTCCATGATGTTGGCGGAGGTCACCGCCCATTTCCACGGTCAATTCACCTTTGATACGTCTGAACGTTGACGTTGATGTGGGCGTACGCCACGTTTCAGGACGCACACAACTTTGATACCTGATGCCCCTGGTTCATAGACCACAGTCCGTCTGTACCCGGCCTCAGACTCTACGGGAGGACACACTCCGTAATGTTTACATCCATCCCTCAGCGACAAGAGACACCATCAGACACCACCCATGCTGCTGTTGCTATGCAAACGGCCAAACAACCACATCACCTTGGAATGTTTTGTCGACTACTTTTGCACCTTTGTTCATAATGATAATTCTGTACATTTTTGTATTACACTGTTTAATTTTACTAGATATTACTTATTTTTTATGTCACTACAAAGCAGTTTCCCTCATGGATCGTTAAAGACAAAGTGAGGACACACCTTGTCATCGCGTGCCTAAACTTGTGACTAGTGATGCAGGTTATAAATAAATTCTTTAGGTCAAGTTCCATTTGTCCCCGTTAACAGAATGTAGTCAAGCAGAAATAAAAAGGTTCCAGATAGCGGCCGGTCTCACCTGCAGAGAGAAGAGACCAGCCTCTGGTTCACGTCATCATCACATCATTTGGTAGAAACTCATGGGGCGATAAGAACTAAAAGATGCTTCAGTGTGAATGGATTTGGAAACGACGAAAAGTCACTGGACCAGTTTGACTCACTGAGCGTATCAGAAATAGAAGACGACCACACCTCAGGCAGCAGAAAACATTGCTCACTGACATGGTTTACGTCTTTGTTCAGAGTTTGATGTCATGGACCTGCCCCGCGTGGATATAAAAGCTCCATCCTGGCACTGGACAGCATCAAGCCTCCAGCAGAGGAACTCAGAGAGCATCCCAACATCCAAGCAGAGGACCAAGCTGTAAGTATTCTCTCTATCATCATTCATCCAGGTCAGCATAGATCCTACGTGTGCTTTCAATCTTTCTGCCGTCTTCTGAGTCAAGCTGCTGCGTTTGTGTGTCTAGAAAAGCAGTTGAAAGTGGGGAGAGGTTCACACTTTAATGGTTGACACAATAAAGTGTGTCCATGCTTCCAGTGATTCCTCTCATGTCCAACGTCTTCATTTAGTTGAATGAACGTTAACAAAAAGAGTCCGTGCAGCTAAAAGGTGTTGAGTTAAATCCAGTCTTTATTTGAATCCAAATCTGATCAACTCTCAATGGTTTGATGTTTAAAGCAGAGAAACTCCTGAACACCATGAAGATGATGATGATCAACATCTGTGTCGTCCTCCTTCTGTTTGTTGGTGAGTTGAGCAACATGACTTTATGGCAACAAGATGCAACTGAAATATGGCAAACAAATAATATGTGTGACTGACTCAATGTTGTCACTGACAAACAGCCTCAGGCAACGGGCAAACGTCAACTGCTCCTTCAACTACAACCACTGCCGCAACAACAACAACTGCTGCTCCTACAACGACAACCACTGCCGCGACAACGACAACTGCTGCTCCTACAACGACAACCACTGCCGCAACAACGACAACTGCTGCTCCTACAACTACAACCACTGCCGCGACAACAACAACCACTTCTGCCGCAACAACGACAACAGCTGCTCCTACAACTACAACCACTGCCGCAACAACAACAATTGCTGCTCCTACAACGACAACCACTGCCGCAACAACGTCAACTGCTGCTCCTACAACGACAACCACTGCCCCAACGACAACAACTGCTGCTCCAACAACGACAACCACTGCCCCAACAACAACAACTGCTGCTCCAACAACGACAACCACTGCCCCAACAACAACAACTGCTGCTCCAACAACGACAACCACTGCCGCGACAACAACAACTGCTGCTCCAACAACGACAACCACTGCTGCCCCAACAACGACAACCACTGCTGCCCCAACAACGACAACCACTGCCGCAACAACGACAACCACTGCTGCCGCAACAACGACAACCACTGCCGCAACAACAACAACTGCTGCTCCTACAACGACAACTACTGCCCCAACGACAACAACTGCTGCTCCAACAACGACAACCACTGCCGCATCAACAACAACAGCTGCTCCTACAACAACAACAACTGCTGCTCCAACAACAACAACTGCTGCTCCAACAACAACAATTGCTGCTCCAACAACGACAACCACTGCTCCTCCAACGACAATCACTGCTGCAACGACAACCACTGCTGCCCCAACAACGACAACCACTGCCGCAACAACGACAACCACTGCTGCCGCAACAACGACAACCACTGATGCAACAACGACAACCTCTGCTGCCCAAACATCAACAACCACTGCCGCAGCAACGACAACCACTGCCGCAACAACAACAACTGCTGCTCCTACAACGACAACCACTTCCCCAACGACAACAACTGCTGATCCAACAACGACAACCACTGCCGCATCAACAACAACTGCTGCTCCAACAACAACTGCTGCTCCAACAACAACAACCACTGCCCCAACAACAACAACTGCTGCTCCAACAACGACAACCACTGTCGCAACAACAACAACTGCTGCTCCAACAACGACAACCACTGCCGCAACAACGACAACCACTGCTGCCCCAACAACGACAACAACTGCCGCAACAACGACAACCACTGTTGCCGCAACAACGACAACCACTGATGCAACAACGACAACCACTGCTGCCCCAACAACAACAACCACTGCCGCAACAACGACAACCACTGCCGCAACAACAACAACTGCTGCTTCTACAACAACAACCACTGCCCCAACGACAACAACTGCTGCTCCAACAACGACAACCACTGCCGCATCAACAACAACTGCTGCTCCAACAACAACAACTGCTGCTCCAACAACGACAACCACTGCCCCAACAACAACAACTGCTGCTCCAACAACGACAACCACTGTCGCAACAACAACAACTGCTGCTCCAACAACGACAACCACTGCCGCAACAACGACAACCACTGCTGCCCCAACAACGACAACCACTGCCGCAACAACGACAACCACTGCTGCCCCAACAACGACAACCACTTCCGCAATAACGACAACAACTGCTACTCCTACAACTACAACCACTGCCGCAACAACGACAACAACTGCTGCCCCAACAACGACAACCACTGACGCAACAACGACAACCACTGCTGCCGCAACAACGACAACCACTGACGCAACAACGACAACCACTGCTGCCCAAACAACAACAACCACTGCCGCAACAACGACAACCACTGCCGCAACAACAACAACTGCTGCTCCTACAACGACAACCACTGCCCCAACGACAACAACTGCTGCTCCAACAACGACAACCACTGCCGCATCAACAACAACTGCTGCTCCAACAACAACAACTGCTGCTCCAACAACGACAACCACTGCCCCAACAACAACAACTGCTGCTCCAACAACGACAACCACTGTCGCAACAACAACAACTGCTGCTCCAACAACGACAACCACTGCCGCAACAATGACAACCACTGCTGCCCCAACAACGACAACCACTGCCGCAACAACGACAACCACTGCTGCCCCAACAACGACAACCACTGCCGCAACAACGACAACCACTGCCGCAACAACGACAACCACTGCTGCCCCAAAAACGACAACCACTGCCGCAACAACGACAACAGCTGCTGCCCCAACAACGACAACCACTGCCGCAACAACAACAACAGCTGCTCCTGCAACGACAACAACTGCTGCTCCAACAACGACAACCACTGCCGCATCAACAACAACAGCTGCTCCTACAACGACAACCACTGCCGCAACAACAACAACAGCTGCTCCTACAACAACAACTGCTGCTCCAACAACGACAACCACTGCCGCATCAACAACAACAGCTGCTCCTACAACAACAACCACTGCCGCAACAACAACAACAGCTGCTCCTACAACAACAACTGCTGCTCCTACAACGACAACCACTGCCCCAACAACTACAACCGCTGCTCCTACAACGACAACCACTGCCCCAACAACAACCACTGCTGCTCCTACAACGACAACCACTGCCCCAACAACTACAACCGCTGCTCCTACAACGACAACCACTGCCCCAACAACAACCACTGCTGCTCCTACAACGACAACCACTGCCGCAACAACAACAACTGCTGCTCCTACAACAACAACCACTGCCACAACAACGACAACCACTGCCGCAACAACGACAACCACTGCTGCCCCAACGACAACCACTGCCGCAACACCAACAACCACTGCCGCAACAACAACAACCACTCCCGCTACAACGACAACCGCTGCCGCAACAACGACAACAACTGCTGCCCCAACAACGACAACCACTGCCACAACAACAACCACTGCTCCTACAACAACAACCACTGCCGCAACAACAACAACCACTGCCCCAACAACGACAACTGCTGCTCCTACAACGACAACCACTGCTGCCCCCACAACAACAACAACTGCTGCCCCAACAACTACAACAACAACAGCAGCTCCAACAACAACAACAACGGCTCCAACAACAACAACAACAGCTTTAACAACAACTGCCACAACAACAACTGCCTCCTCTGCAGTCATCAACAAAACTAGTTTACTTGTTCTTGTTGCAGTTGTCACAGCAACTCTTTGGTTCTAATAACTGGACATTGACAATGGACTAAATAACAGCAACTTAACACTATGTTCAACATGTATTGCTGATGAAGACAATGAATAACTTAAACTTGTTTATTAATACTAATTTATTAATATTTATTGTGTGTAAACCTGTGATTTTAATTCTAGAGTCATGTTGCTACAAACTTTAAGAGCAACTAAATTTTCTCAACCCATTTTCTTCTGACTCTTGATCATGTTTTCATTTATCTCTGATTCAACATTTTAAAAGGTCAAACACTGAGAGTATTAAAGGATCAAATAAACACAACCAGAGTTTATTCTTTATTTATTCTTCTTCTTGTCTTTTTTATATGATGCAACATTAAATCCTTTGATCATATTTTACTTCATCAGTGCAACACATGGAGACATACTAAAGTACCACAGGCACCATTACCAGGGTCCTCCATGTTTGTAGTCCAGTTGTTACTACAATTGTAGTAACAACTGGACACTCTTTTGTTTTTAACAAGACAATCAAAGACAATGCAACTCTATGCTGCTATCAACTATTAGCATGCTAACAACTCAAGCTAAATCTGTGAACGTAGTAAAGAATAGACCTGATAAACACATGTGACTGGGTAACGCAGCATCACAAGTTTGAAGTTAACCACTTGACCAGCAGCCTGTTCAGACAGATTCATTCTGTAAAAATAAATCATCATAAATCATTTCTGATCAACCTTCCCTGCAGCATCACACACCTAACCAGCTGGAAGTACAGCAAAGACCACTGATGGACAAAGACACTGCTCTCTGTCCACAAAGAACATTTGGGACAATGTTTAGTGGACAGATGAGACCAGAGTAGATTAGTTTGGTGCAAATACATTTAAGCTGCTCTGTATCTGTCAGCTGATGGACAAGCTGTCAGTGAATCTCTGTCAGTGAATGACATTATCATGAACAGAGAATAATAGTGACCGACTTCATATTTCATGAGATAAAGTGATGATTTGATCGTCTATGTCACTTTGATCCTTGGTCTCAGTTTTACTCCTTGTTTTTGGTCCTGATTCTGATTCCCTTCATAGGGCTCTCCCTGAAATACTCAGTGTTATTGTTCTTGTGTAGGGCACAGGAAGACATTTTTACTTTGAGATTAGTGAAGTAAACATATGCACTACCAGTCAAAAGTGTGGACACACACTTTCTCATTGTTTGACTGGTAGTGTAGACTGTAAATAAATCCTTTAGGTCAAACTACATCTTGTCACTTTTACAGAAAATGATCAAATAGTCATACTGGCCGGGCTCACCTGCAGAGAGAAGAGACGAGCCTCTGGTTCACGTCATGATGACATCATTTAGTAAAAACTGAGGTGAATAATGACATTGTCTCGTCTGTGGATGCTGGATTCTCTATGATTGGTGACCTCTGCTCTTCATACACATCAGTCCCTTGCGGGGTGCCACAGGGATCTGTTCTCGGTCCTGTTATCTTTTCGTTGTATGTGCTACCTTTGGGATCTGTTATAAAAAATCAAAATCTGTCTTTTCATTTTAATGCTGATGATCTGTAGATAACTTTGCCCATGAGACTCAAAAAGAAAGAAATACTGCACCAAGTTATTGGATTCTATTACTGGTGTAAAGCAGCGGCTGGCACAGAACTTTCTACACTTTCTGGCAAGTCACCTGTGTCAAATGTTGTCACAACAAACTCTGGTACTCTGCCCACTTTTTTATACCACATATAAAGATCTAACATTCGAAAAATAGTTATACAAAACAAAATTTGACCTGCATAGAAATTTTATTCTAGAAATGTTCTTTGTGGACAAAGAGCAGTGTCTTTGTCCATCAGTGGTCTTTGCTGTACTTCCAGCTGGTTAGGTGTGTGATGCTGCAGGGAAGGTTGATCAGAAATGATTTATGATGATTTGTTTTTACAGAATGAATCTGTCTGAACAGGCTGCTGGTCAAGTGGTTAAATTCAAACTTGTGATGCTGCGTTACCCAGTCACATGTGTTTATCAGGTCTATTCTTTACTATGTTCACAGTTTAAGCTTGAGTTGTTAGCATGCTAATAGTTGATAGCAGCATAGAGTTGCATTGTCTTTTATTGTCTTGTTAAAAACAAAAGAGTGTAATATTTACAATTGTAGTAACAACTGGACTACAAACATGGAGGACCCTGGTAATGGTGCTTGCGGTACTTTAGTGTGTCTCCATGTGTTGCACTGATGAAGTAAAATATGATCAAATGATTTAATGTTGCATCATATAAAAAAAGACAAGAAGAAGAATAAATAAAGAATAAACTCTGGTTGTGTTTATTTGATCCTTTAATACTCTCAGTGTTTGACCTTTAAAATGTTGAATCAGAGATAAATGAAAACATGATCAAGAGTCAGAAGAAAATGGGTTAGGGAAATTGAGTTGCTCTTAAAGTTTGTAGCAACATGACTCTAGAATTAAAATCACAGGTTTACACACAATAAATATTAATAAATTAGTATTAATAAATTAGGTTAAGTTATTCATTGTCTTCATCAGCAATACATGTTGAACATTGTGTTAAGTTACTGCTATTTAGTCCGTTGTCAATGTCCAGTTATTAGAACCAAAGAGTTGCTGTGACAACTGCAACAAGAACAAGGAAAGTAGTTTTGTTGATGACTGCAGAGGAGGCAGTTGTTGTTGTTGTTGTTGAAGCTGTTGTTGTTGTTGTTGTTGGAGCAGTTGTTGTTGTTGGAGCTGTTGTTGTTGTTGTTGGAGCTGTTGTTGTTGTTGTTGGAGCTGTTGTTGTTGCGGCAGCAGTTGTCGTTGTTGGGGCAGCAGTGGTTGTCGTAGGAGCAGCAGTTGTCGTTGTTGCAGCAGTGGTTGTCGTTGTAGGAGCAACAGTTGTTGTTGCGGCAGTGGTTGTAGTTGTAGGAGCAGCAGTTGTTGTTGTTGCGGCACTGGTTGTCGTTGTTGGGGCAGCAGTGGTTGTCGTTGTTGCGGCAGTGGTTGTCGTTGTTGGGGCAGCAGTTGTTGTCGCGGCAGTGGTAGTCGTTGTTGGGGCAGCAGTTGTTGTCGCGGCAGTGGTAGTCGTTGTTGGGGCAGCAGTTGTTGTTGTCGCGGCAGTGGTAGTCGTTGTTGGGGCAGCAGTTGTTGTTGTCGCGGCAGTGGTAGTCGTTGTTGGGGCAGCAGTTGTTGTTGTTGCGGCAGTTGTCGTTGTTGTTGGAGCAGCAGTTGTTGTTGTTGCGGCAGCAGTTGTCGTTGTTGCGGCAGCGGTTGTTGTAGTGGTTGGAACAGCTGCTGTTGTTGTTGCCGCAGCAGTTGTCGTTGTTGGGGCAGTGGTTGTCGTTGTAGGAGCAGCAGTTGTTGTTGTTGTTGGGGTCGCTGTTGTTGTTGTTGTTGCGGCAGTGGTTGTCGTTGTTGGGGCAGCAGTTGTTGTAGTTGTTGCGGCAGTGGTTGTCGTTGTTGGGGAAGCAGTTGTTGTTGTTGCGGCAGTTGTTGTCGTTGTTGCGGCAGCAGTTGTTGTCGTTGTTGCAGCAGTGGTTGTCGTTGTAGGAGCAGCAGTTGTTGTTGTTGCGGCAGTGGTTGTCGTTGTTGGGGCAGCAGTTGTTGTAGTTGTTGCGGCAGTGGTTGTCGTTGTTGGGGCAGCAGTTGTTGTTGTTGCGGCAGTCGTTGTCGTTGTTGGGGCAGCAGTTGTTGTCGTTGTTGCGGCAGTGGTTGTCGTTGTAGGAGCTGCAGTTGTTGTTGTTGCGGCAGTGGTTGTAGTTGTTGGTGCAGTAGTTGTCGTTGTAGGAGCTGCAGTTGTTGTTGTTGTTGGAGCAGCTGTTGTTGTTGTTGCGGCAGTGGTTGTCGTTGTTGGAGTAGCAGTTGTTGTCGTTGTTGCGGCAGTGGTTGTCGTTGTTGGGGCAGCAGTTGTTGTCGTTGTTGCGGCAGTGGTTGTCGTTGTTGGGGCAGCAGTGGTTGTCGTTGTTGCGGCAGTGGTTGTCGTTGTAGGAGCTGCAGTTGTTGTTGTTGCGGCAGTGGTTGTAGTTGTTGGTGCAGTAGTTGTCGTTGTAGGAGCTGCAGTTGTTGTTGTTGTTGGAGCAGCTGTTGTTGTTGTTGCGGCAGTGGTTGTCGTTGTTGGAGTAGCAGTGGTTGTCGTTGTTGCGGCAGTGGTTGTCGTTGTTGGGGCAGCAGTGGTTGTCGTTGTTGGGGCAGCAGTGGTTGTCGTTGTTGGAGCAGCAGTTGTTGTTGTCGCGGCAGTGGTTGTCGTTGTTGGAGCAGCAGTTGTTGTTGTTGGGGCAGTGGTTGTCGTTGTTGGAGCAGCAGTTGTTGTTGTTGGGGCAGTGGTTGTCGTTGTAGGAGCAGCAGTTGTTGTTGTTGTTGCGGCAGTGGTTGTCGTTGTAGGAGCAGCAGTTGTCGTTGTTGCGGCAGTGGTTGTCGTTGTTGGGGCAGCAGTGGTTGTCGTTGTTGTGGCAGTTGTTGTCGTTGTTGGGGCAGCAGTTGTTGTCGTTGTTGCGGCAGTTGTTGTCGTTGTTGGGGCAGCAGTTGTTGTCGTTGTTGCGGCAGTGGTTGTCGTTGTAGGAGCAGCAGTTGTCGTTGTTGCTGCAGTGGTTGTCGTTGTTGGGGCAGCAGTTGTCGTTGTTGCTGCAGTGGTTGTCGTTGTTGCGGCAGTGGTTGTCGTTGTAGGAGCAGCAGTTGTCGTTGTTGGGGCAGCAGTTGTTGTTGCCACAGTGGTTGTCGTTGTAGGAGCAGCAGTTGTCGTTGTAGGAGCAGCAGTTGTCGTTGTTGCGGCAGTTGTTGTCGTTGTTGGGGCAGCAGTTGTTGTCGTTGTTGCGGCAGTGGTTGTCGTTGTAGGAGCAGCAGTTGTCGTTGTTGCTGCAGTGGTTGTCGTTGTTGGGGCAGCAGTGGTTGTCGTTGTAGGAGCAGCAGTTGTCGTTGTTGCGGCAGTGGTTGTCGTTGTAGGAGCAGCAGTTGTCGTTGTTGCGGCAGTGGTTGTCGTTGTAGGAGCAGCAGTTGTCGTTGCGGCAGTGGTTGTCGTTGTAGTAGCAGTTGACGTTTGCCCGTTGCCTGAGGCTGTTTGTCAGTGACAACATTGAGTCAGTCACACATATTATTTGTTTGCCATATTTCAGTTGCATCTTGTTGCCATAAAGTCGTGTTGCTCAACTCACCAACAAACAGAAGGAGGACGACACAGATGTTGATCATCATCATCTTCATGGTGTTCAGGAGTTTCTCTGCTTTAAACATCAAACCATTGAGAGTTGATCAGATTTGGTTTCAAATAAAGACTGGATTTAACTCAACACCTTTTAGCTGCACGGACTCTTTTTGTTAACGTTCATTCAACTAAATGAAGACGTTGGACATGAGAGGAATCACTGGAAGCATGGACACACTTTATTGTGTCAACCATTAAAGTGTGAACCTCTCCCCACTTTCAACTGCTTTTCTAGACACACAAACGCAGCAGCTTGACTCAGAAGACGGCAGAAAGATTGAAAGCACACGTAGGATCTATGCTGACCTGGATGAATGATGATAGAGAGAATACTTACAGCTTGGTCCTCTGCTTGGATGTTGGGATGCTCTCTGAGTTCCTCTGCTGGAGGCTTGATGCTGTCCAGTGCCAGGATGGAGCTTTTATATCCACGCGGGGCAGGTCCATGACATCAAACTCTGAACAAAGACGTAAACCATGTCAGTGAGCAATGTTTTCTGCTGCCTGAGGTGTGGTCGTCTTCTATTTCTGATACGCTCAGTGAGTCAAACTGGTCCAGTGACTTTTCGTCGTTTCCGAATCCATTCACGCTGAAGCATCTTTTAGTTCTTATCGCCTCATCAGTTTCTAAATAAATAGAATTAAATCTGAATTCACAACATGAAAATTTAGAAATAATTCACTAAATGAAAACAGTCTCATTCTGTCCTTCAGTAACACTCTGCGGTAATTGAGTCTGAGTGTCCTATGAAGTCTGAACTGGTTTGATTCCATGAATGAATAAAATTCTCTTGAATGTGTCAGACTTCGTGTTTCCTTTTTTTTTGACGTGAGATTTCGTGTCTTGTTTTACTTCCCATATTTTCCTTCTTCTGATTGGTTGATTGGTCTCATTAAGCCGACTGTCCAGGTTTAAATAAAGTCCTGTTTAGTGTTTTTCCTTACTCAGGGTTTTTATTAGATTCATTTAGTTTCCTCCACCCAGGCTGTTAGAGGAGAGTTGCAGGATGTTAAAACATTTCCTTTTTTCAGCCTTTATTTGAAAGTAGCAGTGGAGACAGACGGGAAATGGGGAGGCAGAGATGGGGGAGAGCTGGTGTGGGACTCAAACCGGGGCTGCCTGCAGTGAGGACTGTAGCCTGAACACCTGAGGCAGGTGCTCTACTCGCTGAGCTAAACGCCGCCCACAGAAAAAGTTCTAAATGTTCTAGTTTAATGTTTGTATATTATTTGCTGTGAACCCTCCGGCCTCTCAGTCTCTGGATTCTTGGTTCTTTGTCACCGCCCCCCCCCCCACCCCTCCGATAAACTGTCTTATTGTTGGGTTACCGTCACGTCGACTGTCTTTCCTCATAGTTTGAAGCAGTGACAGGAAGGACGCGCAGAATAAAGACCAACATGTCAGTTTGAGTGTAGAGTAAATAACATGCTGTAAACCTGCAGGTGTGCCTCCTATTGTACATGTTAGATGATAGTCAGGAACTTTGCATACTAACAAATACATGCATCAAATACTTTTCTTTGTGGCTGCAGTGAGTTGTTTGTGTGGAATCTTCTGGGTTGGGACCGTGTTGACCTTTAGAGACAGAGACATGTCTCAGTGTGGAGAGTGAAATAATTCAGTTTGGTGTGAATAGATGATGCAGCTGAGGCAGCTGTAAAGGCTGCTGTGGGGAACAGGTTTGGGTGTGGATGCTGAGACAACAGGTGGGACTCGTCTCCCATTGTCTTATGTGCATCATGTGTCCTCGTTAGCTGTGGACAGAGGTCCTTGTGTGTTGACTCTGAAGCTTCAGAGCAAACACTGAGACGGGACGTCGGAGCTCGTATTGTCCTCTTCACTGTGAGGCTGCAGCTCTGAATTAACGGTGGACGATTAACTTTATCAGCTCGGGCTCCAGAAAAAGGAGAATGTTTGATGTGTGAATGCAGGTGTGTAGCTCAGACCGTCGAGGCCAGAACAGAGTCTGATGTCAGGCACGTTTCATTCTCTGGTTTCACCTTAGACTCAGAAATGTCACTGGACGAGGAGACGAGGAGACGGGGACTCGTCTCAGCTCGTGTTGGCGTCAGATACATGTTCAGACACATGTAGGTGCTTCTTCTGGAAATACCAACATGCTGACTGTGGCTTTTTGTTTATTTTTTTATTTATTAAACGATGCACACAGACAGAGACACACCTCGACACACCCACGAATGTTCCTGAGATCACTCGAGGTCATCCTCCACATTTACTGATCCCTTTATCCACACTCATCCACATTCTCTTTCTTCTTTTGTTTTTATAAATTAAACTAGACACTACTTTTTTTTTAGAGAGAAATTAAAACCAAACCATGTTAATCAGCTGACATTAGAACACACAACTCTAACACTGGTTACACTGCTGAATGTCGCACATATGCACACAAGACACTTCATCTAAATGTTTTATTTACTGGATATTTCATGTAACTGTACATTGGACTGTAGATTCTTTTTCTAAAATGTACTTCTACCACGTTCTTATTTTATTCCATTTTATTCTTATGTCTGTCTTGTTCATATATATATATTTATTTCTTATCTTGTGACTCCTTGGACAAAATCATTTCCCTGCTGGAATTAATGAGGTCAATGAAGAGATGTTGCATCTTGAAAACGTGAATAATTAAAGGATGACAACACGATCAGGGACATGAACGAACAGAAAAGAAGAGGATTTAATATTTAGTCTGAGTCTGAAAAGACACAAACGATTTATTTTAGTCGACGCTGCAACGTTTATTAAATTTAACATATCACAATCAAGTCAAAGTCAACTTTATTGTCAGTTCTGACACGTGCAACACATACACAGGATTGAATGACCTTCCTGAAAGCTAAATAAAAGAAGTAAACGTACATATGATAATATAATGCACAGGATAAATATAGATGTCACTGATGAAATGTATCATGTAACGTCCAGAGAATCAACACATACTGTTTAAAAGAAGAGTCTGATTGAATCAAAAGCAGATCAGCTGGTCTGGTCTGGGTGAATACCAGGAATGAATACCAGCCAATGAAAACCAGGTCCAAAAGTTTCCCAGCGCTGAAAGATGTTTAAATGGTATTTACTCCTCCTGTAAGTGGTCATAATGTTGTGGCTGATGCATCTTCTAGAAACTCTGAGAGTCCAGTCCCCTGAGCCACAGGCGCCTTTTACAAAGTCATTTAGAACTTATCATCAACTACTAATATGAACAAATCATTTAATGAGGGCATCTATGAGGCGTTGGTCCGTTTAAACCAGTAATTAAAAGCTCGGACGGCTGAAGTGAGTCTCGTTTGATCTCAGCCGCGTTAGAGGATGAACCAGATCTGAGTTTATTTAGTGTTTGGGTGTGAAGGGAGTCACGGTGATTCAGCTCGTTCTGCGTCAGGAAGCACTGAATTAAATAAACCAAATACTTCACAGAGAATTCATCAGTGAAATATTCTCATGTTAACGTGCGACTGTTTTCATGTGTCGTCACCGCTTTGATTTATGCTGAAGGAACGTTTCCCTGACGGGCAACCAGGAACAAATCCTGCAAAATTAAAATGAGACAAAAACAATGATGAGGAACGAATCTGTTGCTCAAAGATTCACAGTGAAATAGAAGCTAGAAAATGAGTTTGAGCACCTTAAAGAAATCAAATACGGAAAATTAATCACGGAGAACAGTAATTTGTGAGTGAAAATGAACCTTTAGACCTGGAGTCAGACAGAAATAATCCCCTCACCTGGATGGAACTGATGAACAGTGCCCTTAAAGGTTTACACATCTCAAATATCATCATGAAATACTTGTGGGAAAATCTTTTTTGTGTTTCAAAGGTGCGGCTGCATTAGACACAAACACATACAAATTATATTTATTTAGTTTATTAGTTACAAGAAAAACTAACAAAACTAAATTCTTGACAGTTTCAATGTGTCAGTTCTCAACATTGTTGGAATCAGGTTAAACAAATAAAAGAGAATGTGTTCAAACCTGAACAGAAACTAAATAGCTAAATGATGATCAGATTAATATTTCTTAGCAGCAGTAGAGCTCTAATCCTGGCTCCATGTTCCCACCAGCCTTTCACACTGATCACAGCTAATCTGCTCCCGTTCTTCTTCAATTACTACTTTTAATTCTTCTAAATTCGTTGGTTTGCTCTTTGAAACAGACCTTTTGATAATCCAGACCTGGATCCTGTGCTCCTGCAGCCAGGTTCTGCTGTCTGGTCCCGTGCCCTGCAGCAGTCTGTCCTGGATCGATCGGTTTACGTCTGGACTGTGCCCTGAAGCAGTTCGCTGGTTCTGTGCTCCTGCAGCCAGGTTCTACTGGTCCTGGATCGTGAGCTTCTGCACCAGGTTGCTGTCTGATCCTGGATAGGTTCTACTGTCCGATCCTGTGACCTGGCAGCCTGGTCTATGGTGCGATGTGAGTCAAGGGGCTTTATCTGGTAGAAACATCCAGTTTGGACCTGGACACAACAGAGCATGTGCAGAAGGGACTTTATATAGACACGAAGCACAGCAACAGATTAAATAAAAAGCACGGCCTTCATTAGTGGATCACTGGAACCAAAATGACCCAACACTCAAAATGTCTGATGTATTTTTATGGAACCAGTCAATTTTAAGTTGTTAATGACTGTTATAGGATTTGTTTAGTATTTTGTCTGTGATTGAACTAAAAGAAATTACACTTGGAACCTAAGAGAGATTCTTAATGCAATATGTCACGTTAGCATGGGGAGTCCGAAAACCTTTTCCCACCACTGTATAATCTAATGTGCAGTCTCATAATGTAACAGGGCCCGGTCCCTGGCTGCAGGGCCGGAGGAAGGGTGGGGCCCCAGGGCACCAGGAAGTCTAATTTAAGATCTAATGTGTGAGAGCAGGAGCAGCCGTCATCTTCAGATAACTGAACACGTTCTCAGATATGGTGACGTCTGATCGGCTGTGACATAACAAAGTGACGGATGGTGTATAATCTGTGTTCAGTGATGCCACCACTGTCTGCATTCCTCCTCCTCCTCCTCCTCCTCTGTCACTGATTCATTTGCTCTAATTTTGGATTTTAGATCTAAAAGAAGGTGTCGTCTCTCTGAGCTTTAAGCTTCTTTTATTGTCGTCATGGAACACCGAGCATGAAAAGGATTCAACCCTCGTCAAAGAGAATAAATAGGTAATCTGTTCATTGTTGAGTCAACAATAGAGAAACATGCAAAGTATGAAGCGTACTAATAAAAGAAAACCAGTTGTACGAGCACAAAGCATGAAAACAGCAGCGCAATTAAAGCTGAACAGGTTCAATAAAGAAGCTGCATGTTGGTACAAGCAGTACTCTACTGCTGTACACTCTGTTTAATCCTTCAGATGATTTATGTGAAGGGAACTCATAGTAACAATGGCACTGAGCTACTTATTGAATGTTGAATCATGAAAGATTCTGATATTAATCTGATATTAATCTGATACTATTCTCATATTATTCTCATATTATTCTTGAGAAAAACATCTGGGTGTGAGGTTTTTAAATTTCATTACAAATTACAGATGAATTCAGATTGTTCCAGTTTAGGCCTTAATGTCTTAGAATAGAAACAGATTAATTACGTTTTCATAATTAATTAAAAATGATTCACACATATTTATGAATTTAGTGGAGGACCAAACTAATGTACATATAAACTAGTAACTAGTATGTAACACTCACACAGAAAATACAATAAATCAAATCAAGTGAAAAGGGTATTTAGCAAAATAAGATGAATGTGCAGAAACAGAGACAGGACTCAGGGCTGTAGTGTTACTGTTACTGTAGTGTTACTGTTACTGTAGTGTTACTATAGTGTTACTGTTACTATAGTGTTACTATAGTGTTACTGTTACTGTAGTGTTACTGTAGTGTTACTATAGTGTTACTGTTACTGTAGTGTTACTATAGTGTTACTGTTACTATAGTGTTACTATAGTGTTACTGTTACTGTAGTGTTACTATAGTGTTACTGTTACTATAGTGTTACTGTTACTGTAGTGTTACTATAGTGTTACTATAGTGTTACTGTTACTGTAGTGTTACTGTAGTGTTACTATAGTGTTACTGTTACTATAGTGTTACTGTTACTGTAGTGTTACTGTAGTGTTACTATAGTGTCACTGTTACTGTAGTGTTACTGTAGTGTCGTCCACTTCAAGATGAACACTGACATTTTAATCCATCCACTGTCTCCATGTGAAGCTGCTTCATGTTCAAACACACAGGCAAAAAAGATGATGATGATGATGATAATAATAATTAACAATTAATTATTAGCAATTGTAATTATTAATTTGAATAATGTAATAAATCAGTTGCTATTCTAATAACAGTGTCCTGCTCCACGGTTGAGGAGGTAATACAATAATAATATTTTACGTTTTATTTTATTTTATCCTTTTCCTCTCTTTCCTTTCCATTTTTTATTTTTTTTGGATCGCTCTGTTTGTTTTTAACTGAGCTTTACAAAAAATAAATGAACATAACTGAACCATAAAACTGTTTAGTTCCTGGTGTACAGCAAATCCTGCACCTGTTTATTACCTGTGTGTGTGTGTGTGTGTGTGTGTGTGCGTGTGTGCGTGTGTGTGTGTGTGTGTATTTCGCCTGCAGGGACATGTAAATCATTCAGAGTCATTGTGCAGATGTATGAGAGTCCGGATGAGATGATCAGAGACTAGAGCAGTTGACTGGGACTCAGATAAAAACACGTCTGCCCCCTGGTGGAGGGACTTAGACTCGAACACAAGAGAAATTGCTTGGTCATGGCAGCTTAGTTGCACACAAAAGAAACATTCTTAAGATAAATAAAATTACATAAGCAATATGTATATATATATATATATATGTGTGTGTGTGTGTGTGTGTGTGTATATATACATACACATGAGGACCTTGTAGGACCTTGTGTCGGCCATCTTTCATGGTGTGGTCTGCTGGAGCAGCAGCATCACGGCAGCAGAGTCTGCCCTGTCTGCATCACTCCTGAAGGGTAGATGTGTGTATTTATAAAACATATATATTTATATTTACAGATACAGATATATTTCATTTTTAATATCCTGTCAATGTGCAGTGCTCCTCTCCATCCTAACTACATGTACATCCCTATTTTTCTTTCATACACCAGCTGTTTTTGCCCTGTCTGCATCTCCCTGCCAACAGATGTGTGAACATACATTCATACCCACTTCTTACCTAAACACTGCCTTGTTTGTTGTAATATAACTTTTTATATATGTTTTGATATTTTTACATTTAATTCCTTACTCCACCCGTATGTGCTCTGTCTGTGATGCTGAATGTCTCTGCTGCTGTTAACAATGAGAATTTCCCCACTGTGGGATGAATAAAGGCAGATCTCATCTTATCTTACAGAACGGCTGTACAGATAGATAGATAGATAGATAGATAGATAGATAGATAGATAGATAGATAGATAGATAGATAGATAGATAGATAGATAGATAGATAGATAGATAGATAGATAGATAGATAGATAGATAGATATTTAAATAGATTTTTTTTTCTACCTAAAGTTAAGTTAAGTATCTTAATCGTCACTAGGGTCGCGGGGTTGCTGGAGTCTATCCCAGCTGACACAGGGTGAGAGGCGGGTCCACCCTGGGAGGCATCAGCGCTAACCACCGAGCCACTGTTCCACCCTCAACTGCATTTATCACCCTAAAACTAAATAACAAAGTGTGATCAGTGAATGCTTTTAGAAATAGATGCATCGACTCTGTTTCTATTTATTTATTCATTCATGTTTTTGGAGCACTTTGGAAGTGAGTGAATGGATGAATGAATGGATTGAGGCGTTTCTGGCTCTGAACTCTGAAACGTGATAGTGAACATTTTGAAGAAGTGGAACATGTCAATCTTATGTTCAGACAAGAAAACTACTTGATAAGCACCTGAGTGAAGACGTCTGCAGGCGTTCCAGCTCCCAGCTTCATTCCTACCGCTGCAGCCTGAACAGAAAGTCTCCGTCTCGACTGAACCGTCCTCCTAATGTCCACCAACCACTACACTCACTCACTCATTCACTTTCCTCAGAAATTTTATCTCTGATGAAAGTTTAAAAATATTTCATCAAAAAGACGTAGAAACAATTTAATCAACAAAAAACTGAAGTGGGCAAACCTTTAAAATATAAATTGTTAATGTTTCATGACTTAATGTTGTGATTTATATTCATTAAATGATCTGAATTAAAATCAGTTACATTTCAAGTTTTTTGCTTATACTTTTTAATGATTTTTTATCGGTGGTTCTCAGGAGTGTTTTTCACGTGCAGCTGAGTGTGAGTTGGTCTAAAGACTAATCTTATCCTTTAATCCCATAATTATTAATTATTATTTTTTTTTGTGACGGGGAGAACTGAAAACACGCACTGATAATTAACTCGTATTACATGCCATAAATTAATTGTTGTCCTTTTAGAGAATTAATAGTTTATTAAAAGCTTTATTAACACTGAATTAACATGAGTTAAATAAATAATTGAAGATATCTTGATATTCATTTTGGTTAGTAAAAATAAAAAAAGTAAAAATATTTTTTTTTCTCTCTAGCCTGGATTAATCCTCTAAATTAATTTAATATAAATTATATGTATTATAATTTGTATTTAATCTAATTTGATTAAATACAATTTATATTAGTATAATATAAATATTATTCAGATTAAATAGAAATTAATCTTCTTTTGTTCCTGGATGCTATAAAATGAGGACTGGGAGGAAGTTTAAAGGGATTTAAATAGGAAACTAACTCTGAGGATAAAACCACCAGAAACTTGTTTGACTTGTTTCTGTAACAAGCAGAAACTGGTGCAACTAATTTTTGTTTCTGGTTCTTACAGAAACAAGTCAAACAAGTTTCTGGTGGTTTTATCCTCAGAGTTTCTATTTAAACCTCTTTAAATTTAAGTGACTCAGATGAAACGTCTTCTCTAGACTCTACTAGTCCAGTTGCTTTTTTAACACGTTTAGGTTCTAAACCAGGACCTGGGGTCCATATCACAAAGCAGGTTCAACAAACTCTGAGTCTAATCCTAAACTCTGGGTCGAGATGAACTCTGAGATAGAAAACTCAGAGTTCAAGGTTAATAAACTCAGAGTTTTCACTAAACCTGCTCTGTGAAACGGATCCAGGAGGCCTGAGAATCTTCACAGACCTGTAAAATGAGGCTTCACTGACATCTAGTGGCAGCAGCTGTTAATTGTTGTTGTTGTTATTATCATCATTATTATTAAATCAGACTGAACTTTGACATGTTATCATCTACTTTGGGTCTCCACATGACAGGAGTCTCATAATGATCTGATTTATTCATTTTTTATTTTTTTTATCAGAGTCCATGTGTTTCATCAATGTGCTGAGGTTCAGTTCCTGGTTTAGTTTCTATAAATCAGGGATTTGTCTCAGTCTGATCTTCACAACACATGTTTGTGGAAGTTTCCCAAAAGGTGGATAATGAGATCTATTCAAAGCTGGACAATTAACAAATGTTTTATCTCCTTCTCTGAATCTGAAGTATTTAAATCTACTTGACATGCTCAGCAGTGTGTCCGTCCTTTCAAAAAACATATGGAAATTCTAAAAACCGGACACGTGAGAAACAGATTTCCTGCTTCCACTGATGAGGGAGTGGTGTACAGTGTTGGAACTGAATGAAACCTGACCTAAGTTGGCCACTGCTCCATTTTGCAGTCATCGTGAGATCCTGCTGACACAGAGGCAGAAGTGAAAGTATTTCCTTCCACCCCTGCAAAAGTGAAAAAATAATGGCAATGCAGGCAAACAGTTTTCTCACACTTTTATCCATTCTTACATTATGAGCAGCACTAGTAAGGCTAACAATGTAATAAGTTATTACATTATGCTGTTATTATTCAATTCAATACAGTTTTATTTATATAGCGCCAATAACAACACAAATCATCTCAAGACGCTTCACAAAAACCAGCCTGAAACCTCCAGAGCAGCCTGAGGGAAAAACTCCCTTTAACAGGAAGAAACCTGGAGCAGAACCAGCTCATACAGTGGTATGTAAATGATTTTATTAGATTATGAGTTGCTACAGAGCCTCCTGACTTAGTGCTGCTGGGAGTGGTTGGTAAAGGACAGAAAGGATCTGCAGTGGGTGGTGCTATCAACTCAACACCCCAAATACATCTGGGTGGAACAGACCAGTGTTTTATCGCAGTCTAACCTGAATTAAACACGGTCAAAATGACTTCATATACTGGAACTGAACTGCATATCATCACGCTGAATGCTGTTAGTTTCACTTCTAGAGAGAAGCTACTGGGAGCCTGTAGTTACAGCTCTCAGAGTCTGAAGTAACTGAGTCCTGGATGCAGCCTTGACCAGCTGCTCTTCAACAAGAGGCTGGTCCCTGAGCTCCTAGTGGCTGACGAGCTGGTCAACTGTGTTTTGGATTAGAGACTTTTATTCCTCGACTGTTCAGCGACTGACTGTTTTATTAAACTTAAAAAGAAGAACTGTAAATTCAGCAACACCCCGTTAGATCACACATCACAGTTCCTGCGTCAGAACAACTGCCTCTCTCTTCTGGTTCCATGTTTCATATGAAGGCGTATTTCAGATGTAATAATAACTCATAATGTAATAACAGATCATGTTATAATGGTTAATAATGAGAGAAAACGTCTGTATAATCATAATGAATTGGTTTCATATAACGCTTTATCAAAGACTCTCAAAGTCTCATTATTCATTCGCTCACTTTACTTCATGAAAGCCGGAACCGGTGACAACAGCATACATGTGTTGTCACCGGTTTCCGGCTTTCATGAACGGGATGCAAACAGGCAAACACTGGAATACGTAAAGAAATTTAGGGGGAAAATTCATTTGCACTCGCTGCACCCTACCAGCCAGTGAAAGTCTATTTTCATTCCCGAGACTGATGGAAGTAGATTGATTTCATACGTGGATGTCATTGAGTGATTGACTACTGTACCAAGATATTTAACGTTTGAGCAGTTTAAATGAAAAGGAATGTCAGATTGAGATGTTTGGGAGGCTTGTTTGTGCAGAGGAAAAAAAACACTTCTTTGAAAATTTAGTTTAAACCCTGAAAAAGTGCCAAATTCTTCTAGGATGGACACAACTATGTGGGCAGGGTTAATACAGAGCGTTTTAAAGAAGTCTGAGTTGTTGTTTGTTCTTCTGCTACTTCCTCATTACTGTCTTTTAAAAAGTGTCTCATCAGAAAGAAACAAGTCAGACAGAGAAGCCTGGTCAAAGAGTTTCACCCCTCAAGATGTCTAGAGAAACTAAAGCTGCAGCGGATTTGAGGGTGAAATATGTGAGAGGGGTCCATGAGGATGGAAGAGAGAGAGAGCAGAGCGAGGTGGAGGTCTTAGAGGATGGAGAGCAGCTACCTGATCTGAGTTTACAAAGAGCTGGTAAGGAGAAAACCATGAACATTTCAAAGTAAAAGCTGTGTTTGGGTATTTGAGGTATTTGTGAAGATTACTTTTATGTCTTTAGTTAGTTTGACTTTTGTAGAGGATCATGTAGAAGACCATATCACATTATATTCTAACAGTTTTTAGTCCCTGTACGTAAAGTATAAACACAATGAACTTATCCGAGTCATTTTCAGGTCACTCTATGGTGAAATGTCTTTCAGTTCAAATGTCAGTAAATCTATTTTGAGTTCTATTTCTGTTTCTGTTGTCAGACACAACGTGTTAAACTCCATGTTAACCAGGAGTTACTTCAGAGTCATTTCAAAGCTGCTGCTCTGCACGGATAAAATCCTGATTTTATGACCAACGTCATCTGAGTTAAAGACTATGTCAGGATTGATCTCACAAAACTAAACATTATTTAGAACAGTAGGTGGCGTTTGGAGCTATTTTCAACCAATGAAATGCAGATTTCACACATTATTGTCACATTATTTAGTTTCCAGCTCCCAGACGTGTTTGTGTGTATTATCTCTTTAATGAATTGATTTCTCTGTGTATTTCTGCAGGAAAACAAACCCAGAAAAACCTCCCAGCTGTGAACAGAAGAGGTTTCAGAGCTTTTGAAGTGATGCTTGGAGTGATGTATCTCCTGATTCTGGCTGGAGTTGTGATACGCTGTGAGGAGCTTTATTCCACCATGTTGGATATTTTATTATTTTCTACATATTAGCTGCTCTTGACCTGAAATAACTTTGGTTTCCTTGATAAACTCATTTAATATCTCAGTCAGAAACAGGAAGCTGAGTCAGTTACATACACACAGGAGGTTAAAGTGGATTTACCATGTAAATAAGTTCCAGATTAAGAAATATGACAATAACATTTAATACTGCACAGGATGAAACATAATTCTGGGAATATTTTAAAGGGGAATGTGTTGATATGTTTTGTTTGTTCCATTCTGACCAGATATTTCAGTTACTCTGGAAAAAGACCAGCTGAAAAACAAAGTTTCAGGTAAGAAAAGTAAAACTATACGTGCAACTTCACACTTCATAATATTCCTGATTATTGTAACTTTGTGTTACTGTTTTAATGATTGTAATTGTTCTCAACACCTTGAAGCCAACAAGAGCCAGTTACAGGATGAAGTAAAGAGCCTGAACACAGAGACTCATGGTGAGAAACATATAACCTGACTGTCACCCTTCATAGTAAAACTCAACATTTTCACATTGTTTTACTCTTTTATCAACTATTTTTGTTCTAAAGAGCTGAAAACCAACAACAGCCAGTTACAAGATGAAGTAAAGAGACTGAACACAGAGACTCATGGTGAGAAACATATAACCCGACTGTCACCCGTCATAGTAAAACTCAACATTTTCACATTGTTTTACTCTTTTATCAACTATTTTTGTTCTAAAGTCCTGAGAGCCAACAACAGCGAGTTACAGGATGAAGTAAAGAGACTGAACACAGAGACTCATGGTGAGAAACATATAACCTGACTGTCACCCTTCATAGCAAAACTCAACATTTTCACATTGTTTTACTCTTTTTTCAACTATTTTTGTTCTAAAGTCCTGAAAACCTACAACAGCCAGTTACAGGATGAAGTAAAGAGACTGAACAAAGAGACTCATGGTGAAAAACATATAACCTGACTGTCACCCTTCATAGCAAAACTCAACATTTTCATATTGTTTTACTTTTTTATCAACTATTTTGGTTCTAAAGAGTTGAAAACCAACAACAGCCAGTTACAGGATGAAATGAAGAAGCTAAACGATGCGACTGAAGGTGAGGAAATATTCTAAACTAAGTGAATAATCAGTATTATTGACCTTTAACCTGACTTTATCTTTACTTCTCATTATTACTGTTTATGCTGTCTCAGTATTCCTGGATGGATATTTACGTTGGGGACAGTTATGTATGAATGAGACAGAAAACCTGAGTTAAAATGAAGTATTTATAGAGTGAACAACCTGAAAGGGAAAAGTGACTGACAACTAAATACTGAAACTAGAAGACTTATCAGTCTGATTCTGAGTGACATGAAACCTGTCTTTAAAACATGTTTGACATCAAGGGAAGTTGTGTCCTGAAGAATGGAAGAGACTTGGCAGCAGCTGTTACTTTAAATTCACTGGAGAGAAAACTTGGGATGAGAGCAGGACAGACTGTCAGAGTAAAGGAGCTGATCTGGTGACAATAAACAACAAAGAGGAGCAGGTGAGTTTGTTAAGATAAGTGTACATATGTGTGGACTAAAGAATAAAAATACAGGAATGTCAAAAAAGATATATAAAAACCTATATTACAAATCTACAAGGCAGTGTTCAGGTAAAAAGTGGGTATGCTTATAAATATATGTATATGTTCACACATCTCTATTGGCAGGGAGATGCAGACAGTGCAAAACAGCAGGTACATAATAGAAATATGTATGTACACGAGGTTAGGATTGAAAGGAGTCAGTGCAAAACAGCAGGTATAAGAAATTATATGTATATGTAAGAGATATTGCACGTGGGTAGTTGTGTAGTTGTGGGTCTACTGGGAGCCGACCTGGTTGTAGAGTCTGCTCTGTGCGCCCCCTATTATTTTAATGATTTTTGAAAGGGTTAGGTTGAGAAAGAGCAGATCGTTTTTTGACGAGATTTGATCTCACCTGGGTGAACCACATTCTCCCCATAAACACCACTTGTACAAATTTGAAGATTTTAAAAAGGCTCTGCTTAATTTTTTTGGCACTAGTGGTGTCGCGGTGGAGTCTGTGAAGTCCCCCTGGCGATGATCCTCTCTGTCCGATTTTTGCGCTCCTGGCTGGCTCGCCAATAAATGTTGTATCAAGTTGTAACAAATATGAGACCTTTGTCAAAGAAAGCACCTGGCAGTTGTCCAGTTCAGCCTGGTGGAGTCTTCTCTTTGGAGTCTCAAAGAAATCGTCAGGTCTCGGCATTCAGAGCATCAGAGTGGAGCAACATTACAGTGCACACAAAGTACACCACAATCCTACTCTGTGTAGGATGCCTTTGTTCCTGTCTTTAATACTTTTGGGGTCTCACGGGTTACACCTTCTGTCCATCTCCTATATTTGGGGCACACCCTTATACCAGCCCCTGAAAAGCCCGGCGCTGATGGAGCTTTCCAGGGCTCTGACAGTCTCATGTAGGGGGGGTGAGAGGTGTTGTCCATGATTGATGACGGCTTTGCCAATATCCTCCTTTCCCTACCACCTCCACAGGCTCCAGACTGCAGCCCAGGACTGAGCCTGTCTAATGTTGTCTTGTTACGAAAACATGATTACCTATACACAGTAATTATACACACACACACATACACATATAAATACATACATACATAGGCACACATATCCATACTGTACATACACAAACACACAACGCGTATACAAAAGGAGAAAACAAAACAAACAAACAAACAAAAAACAACAACACAAGATACTAACCACTATAAAAAGATAAAAATAAATAAACAACGTATCTTATCACACTTGGTGCACCCAAACATCTTCCACATCCCACACCACATCGAAAACTCCAGGGACTTTGTGAACAAAGTCAAGGACATCACACTGGACCCAGAAGAAACCATCGTGTCCTTTGATGTCACCTCTCTGTTCACCTGCATCCCCACGAGAGAAGCCACGGATGTAGTAAGGAAAAGACTACAAAAGGATGACACCTTGGCCTCAAGAACCAACCTCATCCCAGAACAAGTCTGTGTGTTACTTGACCTGTGCCTGACCACCACCTACTTTCAGTTCAATGGAGGTTTCTACAGGCAAAAACACGGCTGTGCGATGGGGTCCCCAGTGTCACCGATCGTGGCCAATCTCTACATGGAGGAAGTAGAGACCAGAGCTCTGGACACCTTTGCAGGTTCCACTCCCACCCACTGGTACAGATATGTGGACGACACCTGGGTTAAAATCAAGACAAAGGAGGTGGAATCTTTCACTAAACACATCAACACAGTGGACAGCAACATCAAGTTTACCAGGGAGGACATCAGAGGGGCCTGTCTGGCCTTTTTGGACTGTTTGGTACGTGTTGAAGAAGATCGAAGCCTCAACATAGAAGTAAATAGGAAACCCACACACACAGATCAACACCTGTTATTTGACTCACACCACCCCCTGGAACACAAACTGGGAGTCATCAGAACCCTCCAGCACCGAGCACAGACTGTCCCCACCAGACAGGATGGCAAGGACAAGGAGGGAACACACATTAAACAAACCCTCAAGACATGCGGATATCCCAACTGGGCCTTTGTCAAAGGCTCAAAAAGATATCCCAGGAAGGACAGGGAACAGGAACAAAACAGAAGGAAGAACATCACCATCCCCTACATAGCTGGGGTATCAGAGAAACTAAGGAGAATTTTTGGTAAACACCGCATCCCAGTTTATTTCAAACCTGGAAACACCCTAAGACAGAAACTGGTCCACCCCAAGGACAAAACACCTAGACAGAAACAGAGCAATGTAGTGTACGCGGTTCAGTGTAGCGAGGAATGTACAGACCTGTACATTGGGGAAACCAAACAACCCATACACAAGCGCATGGCCCAACACAGGAGAGCCAGCTCATCAGGAAACGACTCAGCAGTCCACCTCCACCTGAAGGACAAAGGACACTCCTTTGAGGATACCAACGTCAAAGTCCTGGCCAGAGAGGACAGATGGTTTGAGAGAGGAGTTAAGGAAGCCATCTATGTCAAAATGGAGAAACCTTCTCTAAACAGAGGAGGTGGACTGAGATTTAATTTACCAACTATTTATAATTCAGTTTTGACTTCTGTCCCCAAGAAGTTTCAACAACATTCACACATTGAGCCTCCAGGTTCCCATGGAAAATAGCCTCGTTAGAGCTCTATTCATAGGGTAAGTTAGCCTAGGCACACAGTTCCCCCCATTCAAGGACAGGTAAGTATCAGCCATTATGGTAATTAGTGACACCAGTTTCTGGTCAAGCAAGTTTCTGGTGGGTGCTACCCACAGAGTTTTTCCTATTTAAACCTCAATTTCCCACTAGTTCATCAGAACTGAAGAAGCTACTCGGATGAGTGGCGAAACGTCTTCAAGAAATTCTACAAGTCCAGCTGACCTTATTCAACGCTTTTTTGGATTACCATGACCTGGATGACTGAGAACCTTCACAGACATATCCCTGTACCTCTGAAAAATAGTGTCTTTGTACTTTATTTTAAACTGTTTCATATTTGGACATTTCTTCAACTCCATAGTGAACTTGTTCCATAGTCTCATCCCGCTGACTGAAACACAAAAACCTTTTCTGTTTGTGCGAATTAATGTTAAATTAAAGTTACTTTTACCCCTTAAATTATATGTCCCCTCATGAATACTAAATCATTTCTGTATATTTGTTGGTTACAGATTATTTTTTGCTTTAAACATTATTTGAGCTGTTTGATAGCCCACGATATCTGTAAATTTTAGTAATTTGGACTTTAGGAATAATGAGTTTGTGTGTTCCTGGTAGCCAGCATTGTGAATTATTCGTATTGCCCTTTTTTGCATGATGGTTAGTGGGCGTAGAGATATTTTGTAGTTGCTGCCCCAAACTTCTGCACAGTATTGAAAATATGGTGAGACCAGGGAACAGTTAAGAGTGTGGAGTGATTTCTGATCCAAAACCTTTTTAGCTTAATTTATTATTGCAATGGTTCTTGAGACTTTCCTTTGTACATGTTTGATGTGTGATTTCCAGTTGATTCTATCATCTATGATTACCCCCGAAAATTTCATGAACTCTTTCTATTTCAACTCCATCTATTGACACTGACCCCTGGGGTACCCCACAAGCAATGTCCAAACACGGAGAAACACAGTCACCCAATTTCACAAACTGCTGTCTCCCGCTTAGATAACTTTTCACCCAATCCAGCACTATTCCCCTGATGCCATGTCTTTCCAGTTTCTTGATCAACATTTCATGACTGATTGTGTCGAAAGCTTTTTTTTAAATCAATGAATATTCCAACAGCATATTGCTTGTGATCTATTGGATTTGTGGTTTCTTCTATTGCCTCTATTAATGCCAGTGATGTAGCTCTGTTTGATCAAAACCCATACTGATTCTCTACAAGTATTTTATTCTTCTCTAAAAATGCATCCAGTCTGCTGTTAAAGAGTTTTTCCAGAATTGTTTTGCGAATTGTGGTAACAAGGAGACAGGTCTACAGTTTGTGAAATGACGTTTGTTTCCAGCCTTAAACAGAGGTATGACTTTAGCTATTTTCATTTTTTGAGGGAATGAACCGGTTTGAAATGATAAGTTACAGATGTATGTTAACGGCTTTGAAATTCCCCCAGTGACCTTTTTAACTAGTGACATATTGATATCATTTAAGTCAGTGGACTCTTTGTTCTTACACTTTTTAACAACACTCAAAATTTTACTTTCATCCACTGCTTGTAGAAACAATGCGCTATGATTCCTCTCTACCAAAGATTCATCATATGTACCTGAGTCAGGGATTTTTATTGCAAGGTCAGGTCCCACACTTACAAAGAAGTCATTGAGGCTGTTTGCCACCTCTTTCATGTTATAGTTTTCAATATCCTTATCCATGAAGTACTTAGGCAGACTATTTTGTTTAGATCCCCTTCTTATTAGATTATTTCATATTTTCCATATTCCTTTAATGTTATATTTATTATCATCTAATATCCTCTTATAGTAATCATTCTTACTTGCGCTTGTAATATTAGTTAACTTATTTTTATATTTTTTATATCTATATTCTGCCTCTTTAGTTCTCTTTCTTATGAAATCTCTGTAAAGTGAATTTTTCTTTTTACAGGCATTTTGTAGACCTTTTGTAATCCAAGGACAATTTGTGTTACATTTTCCGTTGTATTTTTTGAATGGACAATGCTTATCATACAATGAGGAGAATATTCATAAAAACTCATTATATGCACAGTCTACATCCTTATAAAAATAGTTTTATTATCTTTTTGAAAATGCACTTTTCCATCCACTCATTGAATGCATCCATACTTGACCCCGGTGCTCTATAAATACAGCTAACAATAACATTTTTATTTTTCCCCATGCAAATTTCAATTGTTAAGCATTCAAGCAAATTATCAATCACAGTTGTCATTTCATCCAATACCCTGAAGTCTAAAGATTTATCAATGAACATAGCAACTCCTCCACCACCCTTATTTTGTCTGTTTTTATACCTGAATTCATACCCCTCTAGTTCAAATTCTTTACCTTTTTCACTGACAATCCATGTTTCGGATATTGCTATTATACTGAATGGCTTATCAAATATATGTAAATAATTCTTTATGTTGTTGAAATTTGCGGTAACACTTTCTTTTTTTTTTTTTTTTTGTCTGCATTTGTCTACATAGTTGAACACCACAGGGTGTCAACATTATATGAGTGTAGTGACCTTGTGTGGCAGGGAGGGCAGTGCTACACCTCAGTGGATAGAGGGGGGGAACAAAGGAAAGAAAAGATGTAGAAGGATGGACAGTGGAGGAGATACATGTGGTGCTAGTAGGAACTAGTGGAGTGCAGGGTTCTGTGCTTCCCAAGTCACCTCACTCAAGTATGACTGGGTACAGTCATCTCTGGAGAGATGAGAGAGTCCAGGGGGGGGTAAGGGTGTCCCAATGGAAGGAGAGAAGTCTGCCATAGGGCACGTAGTGATAGAGTGAAAACGGTAACACTTTCTATGAAGGTTGTATTTATAATGCCCTATGAATGCACTCATAATATTTTATAAGGTGTCTATAAAGCATTGTAATGTTCATTTTTACCATCTATACATATTCACAAGTCGTCATCACCAACTTCATGATGCATTATGACAACTGGTTAGGAATGATTTTAATCTGAATAGTGCATTATAAATATGTCAATATCTGCCTAGTCACTTGTTAATTTTATGATGCATCATAACTACTTTGCTTTGCTAAATGTGTATAGGGATGCATAATGAGTTTTGACTTCTACAATAATCCTTTATATCTGTAGTTATAAGTATATGTAATAAAGTTATAATAATGTATACATCTCCCTACAGCACACAGTTATAAACAGCTATGCAATTTCATAAGTGCTATTTGTCAGCTCTAAGTAAAGTGACAAGAATATGACACTATTATTAACAGATATAAGTTACTATGAGTAATTAAAAGGGGCAATGAACTAAGTACTGAGTCGTGCATCTTTACCCCATATACACAATATTATAAATGACAATGTTAATATCATAGGTGTTATTTGTCAGCTTTAGGTAAAGTAGAGCAAATGAGGTGTTGTTATAAATAGATATAAAATTAATATAAACAAATATGTGGCACAATGAAATAAGAGCCTGGACAGTAAAGACAAAAGGAATGTATTTAGTTCACTTTATTTTCATTTAAACCAACACACATAATCAGAATGATCATCAATGCTCTGAGCACATTACACAAACACGTGAAACACGTGAAACGGGCCACAAAAGTGGCACGGCGTGGTCCTAGAGATGTAGCTCTTAAAAGTGCCTTTGGGTTGGTGGGGTAATTCAGGGTCAAAGGTCGGGAGATGGTTTGACAGCAACTACAAGAAGAACAGAGGCAAATCATTGACCCGCGTATACTGCTCCAGGTCCGCGACTCTGCCTTCTAGATAAGTGATAGGCTTATCTTTTTCGGCGTTCTGCAGCCTCAGAGCCTTCACTTCCTCGACTAGGTTCAGAATACTCTTTTGCTGCAGCCGGACAGCCGACACTTCCTCTGAGATGAAGTCTAGTGATTTTTTAATATCACCAACTTCCTCTACCGTTTTTATTGGCACAATAAAGCTGTTTGCCCGTAACCCTGCCGTCACCGGCCAGGTCCGTAGCGGTACGGTTAGCTGTTAGCCTTCAGTAGTCCTCACGTCCTGCAGACAGCCTTGCGTTGCGTTCAGAGTACCATGAAATTCATAGACTATGAAATTGCCTCTGCACAAGGATGCTGGTAGACTGTAGCAGTTTAATGTGCACAAGACTAACCACACACATGGTACACTCGTCCAGTCTCTGCAGCAGGTGGAGTCTGCTTTGGCCATTCTTGCATAATGCTGGAGTGTTGTCAGTCCAGTCCAGGTTCTTGTTTAGGTGAACACCCAGGTACCTGTGAGAGTTCACTATCTCAATGTCCATTCCCTGGATGTTCACCAGTGGCAGGGGAATGGCTTTGCTCTGGTAGATTTCCACAACCAGCTCTTTGGTTTTACCCACATGAATCCGGAGGTGGTTCCGCTGGCACCAGGCAACAAAGTTCTGGTTCAGTTCTCAGTACTCCCTTTCATCTCCATTGTTGTTGATGAGAGCGACGATGGCTGAGTCGTCCGAGAACTTCTTTAGGTGACATTCGGTTATGTGGTGGGGGAAGTCGGCTGTGTAGATGGTGTAGAGCAGAGGGGCCAGGAGTGTCCCCTGTGGCGCCCCCGTGCTGCAGATCACTGTGTCCGACACGCAGTCCTCTGTGGTCTGTTGGACAGGAAATCCAGGAGCCAGGCTGACAGCTGTTGGTGCACCCCCACGTGGTCCAGCTTGTACCTCAGGAGTTCTGGCTGAATGGTGTTAAAGGCACTGGAGAAATCATAGAACATGATTCTCACAGTGCTTCCAGACTTCTCGAGGTGGGACAGGGTTCTCTGCATGGGGAAGATGAGAGCATCCTCAGGTCCGATGCCAGGCTGGTAGGCGAACTGGAGTGGGTCACCGATTGAGATCACCAGGGGGTGCCGTTGTTGGAGGACCAACCTCTCCAGTGGGTGTGCTGGGGGGGCTGTAGTGCTGGAGTTGTTGTGTCCTAAGATGGTTTTGAGACTCCTGACCCAACTGACATCACTCTGCTGCAGCTTTTCCCCCATCCTCCTCCTGTAGCTACTTTTCCCCTCCCTGATCGTCCTCCTCAGTTCTTCTTGGACAGTCTTCATCTGCTCCCTATCCCCCAACTTGAAAGCCCTCTTTTTATCCTTGAGAACCTTGATGTCAGAGGTAATCCATGGTTTATTGTTGGAGAACAGTCTTACAGTCCTGGTGGGCATGGTGACGTCTCCACAAAAGTTTATGTAATCACTGACACAGCTGGTGAGACTGTGGATGTCAAGGCAGTCCTTTAAAGTGTCCTTTAATGTGTGTGTGATCTTTGTGGTAACTAACAGTGACCTGTTACTTGTGTTTCTGAACTGTTTCCTGTTTGAACTTTGATCAGTTTCTTTGTCAGGTTAAAACTTTGTATTCATCAACTATAACATGAGGATCATTTTAAACACCTGAATATAATTTACAGAGTTCAGACTGTGGACTTTAGAGCTACATTTAGTGTTTGTAGGTTTGTTACTGCCCATTTTCTGTGGAGTGCTTGAATATATATCAGAGATGAAATGAGTTGAGTTTCTCAATAATATTAGAAGGTCAAGTTTTTCCACCAGTGCTGATAATTCATGTCTTGAAAGGACACACTGTAACAACTAGTTATTTTTCTTATTTGGAAGAACGGTATATTCCTTCATTCTCTTCTAATTGTTTTCTTCTTAGAAAAATCCCTGAACAGCTGCAACACATTCAGTTCTTCCTTCAGACAAAGTCAACAGACTATAACAGAGATACTGAGTTACAACTGAAACTATTTTATCTCATCAACTAGGAATTTGTCAGAAGTCTGAGCATGAATGAAGAGTCCTGGATCGGTCTACAGAATACATGGACATCTCAAGGATGGAAATGGGTGGATGGATCACCACTGACAGTAACGTGAGACAGTTTTTCTTTCTATTTAAACAAACACCATGAAATAAAATGAAGGAAACTGATTGTTTGAATGAACAGCTCTTGTTGAACTCTCTTCGTCTGCAGTCTGTGGTGAGGTTCAGTTACAACAACGTTCAGTTACAATGATTCAAAGTTGTTTTTGGGTGTCACTAATTCCATCAAACATTCTAAGAAAGACAGTGAACATATTTAAAATATTTAAGAAGAAAGTCAGTTTTATTAGAATGTGACAATAATGAGTTTCAATCCTTTTAATCAATATATTATTTTTCATTCAGGTTCTGGGCAACTGGAGAACCACATTACAGCAACACAGTATGTTGCAATCAACAAGGACAATGGACAAGCTCATATTACAGTTCAAAGAAAAAGAACTGGATCTGTGAGAAATAGATTTCCTGCTTCCATTGATGAAGGAGGGATGTACAGTGTTGGGACTGAATGAAATCTGACCAAAGAGTCTCTGTTTTCTCTCTTCTGGTTCTGTGTGACATGAACACAGCCTCTAATAAAGGCATTAATAGAGTTAAACCTTTGTATCTCTACATTACATGAACTGGAAAAACTTATCTTACAACTTTCTGTCTTTGCTTGTATTTGAATGTGCTGTATGTATGATGTTTAAGTCCAGTGTAATGAACATATTGTATATCAGCTACCTGTGTTGTGGTTTTCACTGCTGCTACTTCCTGTCTACTGTCTGTTGAAAGCTGCCTGACTCAGGATGAAACAACCAGAGAGTGGAGCTTAAACCACTTCCTGTCCTAATGATGAGAATGGAACATTTGTAACATTCCCCAGGTGACGTAGAAGTACAGGAATAGAAAATATAGAAACAGTTTCATTCCATATATTCAGGGTTCATTCAATATATTTAAAGATTAACTTCCTGAACAGCATGCCATCATATGTATATATGTCAGAGTTGGTGGTGAGGTGTTGAGGTGAGGACCCAAGTGCAGGACAAACGGTGAGGCAGACAAGGAATCCAGGAAAAGGAGGGTTTTAATGGAAATGAACAAAAAGTGCTGCGTTGAAGCAGGAAATACAAAAATCAAAAGAATGATGAGCATGTCACGGAGCAAAATCATGGAGACAAGGACCGTGGTGAGGAGACAACATGAGTAACATTAACAACACGACAGAGAACAAAGGGAAAGGCAGGGCTATATATACACAAGAGGGCTCAGGGCTGACAAGACACAGGTGAGACCAATAAGCAATCACACACGAGGAAACACAACAGACAGGAAATCAACTACTTAGCAAAATAAAACAGGAAACACAGAACAAGACACAGACATCAAGACTGAAACACGAGGCACGACAGACAGGAAGTTAAGAAACTCAACAAAATAAAACAGGAAACTCAAAACCATGATCACAAAATAAAAGAACCAGGACAATATATATACACACATGAATCCCATTCACACATAGTCAGAGGTAAGAGTCACTGAGAATTATTGCACATGATGTGGAAATTATTGCATGGATGTATTTGACATTGTTGTGGGAATTATTCACAGAGTCATGCAGTTCCTGTAAAGAGGGGATGGGGCAGCTGATGATCCTCTGGAGCTGCAGTGCAGCTGGAACCACACACAGATACAGAAGGTGAGGATGTTCTCTATGGAGCATCGGTAGAAGGACACCAGCAGTCTCTGGGAGAGGTGCTTGTTCCTTAGAGTCTTCAGGAAATAGAGTCTCTGCTGTGTCTTTCTGACGATGGCTCTGGTGTTGGTGCTCCAGGTCAGGTCATCCTCCAGGTGAACACCCAGGAAGCGAAAGTTGGAGACCCTCTCCACACAGTCCACTTCCCTCCTCCTGAAGTCTAGGATGATCTCCTTCATCTTGGTGGTGTTCAGGATGAGGACCTGGGATGAGGTCTCTGTGCTCCCCTTAGTCCCGGTATGCCGACTCGTCTCCACCTGTGATGAGCTCCACCACGGTGGTGTCATCAGTAAACTTCATGATGCTGTTGCTGGGGTGAGTGGAGGTGCAGTCATGTGTAGAGTGGAGGGTGTAGAGGAGGGGGCTCAGCTCACAGTCCTGAGGGGAGCTGGTGCTGAGGCTGATGGCTGAGGAGACATGGAGGCCCATTCTCACCCTCTGAGAGCCATCAGTCAGGAAGACCCTGATCCAGAGGCAGACGGAGTCAGAGATCCCAGTTCAGACACCAGTCTGTGGGGGAGGAGTGTATTGAATGCAGAGCTAAAGTCCACCAGGAGCAGCCGTGAGTAGCTCCCCTGCTGCTCCAGGTGGGACGTAGCAGCGTGTAGGACTGTGGCTACGGCGTCCTCCATGGACCTGTTGGCTCTGTAGGCAAAGTGGTGAGGCTCAGAACCAGGGTGAAGGCTGGAGGTGATGTGGGTCTGGACCAGTTCCTGGAAGCACTTTGTAATGAGGGTGTAAGTGCCACTGGACAGTAATCACTGAGACTGCTGATGGTGAAAGGAGCTTTCTGAGGAGATCAGCACCTTTTTACCTTTTTATTCAGACCAGTAGAAAATTCTGAAGGACAAAACTAGAGTCTACTCAGGTCAACTTCTACCAGTCAGCAACAGAGAGCCTCCTGACTTAGTGCTGCTGGGAGTGGTTGGTAAAGGACAGAAAGGACCTGCAGTGGGTGGTGCTATCAGCTCAACACCCCAAATACATCTGGGTGGAACAGACCAGTGTTTTATAGCAGTCTAACCTGAATTAAACACAGTCAAAATGACTTCATATACTGGAACTGAACTGCATATCATCACATTGAATGCTGTTAGTTTCACTTGTAGAACAATATAAATAACTGAAGGGTCACACATCACATTTCCTGTGTCAGAACACCTGCTTCTCTCTCTGGTTCTATGTTTCATATGAAGGAGGCCTCTAATAAAGGCATTTATACCAATATTGCTGCTACTGCTACAAGTTCAGCTTTTGTTTCTTTACATTCTGAGAACAAGAAACATTAAATATCATAAACAACCTCTGGTCTTTGCTTGTATTTTATTGTTCTGTGTGTAAAAGGTGTGGAACTGTAACATAATGCTGATTATCTTAAAGAAGTTTGAGTTGTGGTTTGTGGTGCCGCTACTTCCTGGTTACCCTTTATTAAAAGGTGCGTCATCAGAACGAAACAAGTCAGACAGAGAAGCCTGGTCAAAGAGTTTCACCCCTCAAGATGTCTAGAGAAACTGAAGCTGCAGCAGATTTGAGGGTGAAATATGTGAGAGGGGTCCATGAGGATGGAAGAGAGGGAGAGCAGAGAGAGGTGGAGGTCTTAGAGGATGGAGAGCAGCTACCTGATCTGAGTTTACAAAGAGCTGGTAAGGAGAAAACCATGAACATTTCAAAGTAAAAGCTGTGTCTTCAAGGTATTTTTGAAGATTACTTTTATGTCTTTAGTTAGTCTGGCTTTTGTAGAGGATCATATAGAAGACCATATCACATTATATTCTAACAGTTTTTAGTCCCTGTAAGTAAAGAACAAACACGATGAACTTATCTGAGTCATTTTCAGGTCACTTTATGGTGAAATGTCTTTCAGTTCAAATGTCAGTAAATCTATTTTGAGTTCTATTTCTGTTTCTGTTGTCAGACACAACGTGTTAAACTCCATGTTAACCAGGAGTTACTTCAGAGTCATTTCAAAGCTGCTGCTCTGCACGGATAAAATCCTGATTTTATGACCAACGTCATCTGAGTTAAAGACTCTGTCAGGATTGATCTCACAAAACTAAACATTATTTAGAACAGTAGGTGGCGTTTGGAGCTATTTTCAACCAATGAAATGCAGATTTCACACATTATTGTCATATTATTTAGTTTCCAGCTCCCAGACGTGTTTGTGTGTATTATCTTTTAATGAATTGATTTCTCTGTGTATTTCTGCAGGAAAACAAACCCAGAAAAACCTCACAGCCGTGAACAGAAGAGGTTTCAGAGCTTTTGAAGTGATGCTTGGAGTGATGTATCTCCTGATCCTGGCTGGAGTTGTGATAGGCTGTGAGGAGCTTTATTCCACCATGTTGGATATTTTATTATTTTCTACATATTAGCTGCTCTTGACCTGAAATAACTTTGGTTTCCTTGATAAACTCATTTAATATCTCAGTCAGAAACAGGAAGCTGAGTCAGTTACATACACACAGGAGGTTAAAGTGGATTTACCATGTAAATAATTTCCAGATTTAGAAATATATGGATTACGTTTAATACTGAACAGGATGAAACATAATTCTGGGAATATTTTAAAGGGGAATGCTTTGATATTTTTTCTTTGTTTCATTCTGACCAGATATTTCAGTTACTCTGGAAAAAGACCAGCTGAAAAACAAAGTTTCAGGTAAGAAAAGTAAAACTATACGAGCAATAGAACTTCACACTTCATAATATTCCTGATTGTTGTAACTTTGTGTTACTGTTTTAATGATTGTAATTGTTCTAAAGAGCTGAAAATCAACAACAGCCAGTTACAGGATGAAGTAAAGAGCCTGAACACAGAGACTCACGGTGAGAAACATATAACCTGACTGTGATGGTTATAACACCCACTAATGTAATAATGTCCACAAACGTGATAAACCCCTAATGTCATAGAAAATCTGCAGCTTTTAATGTAATAATCCCACAAACGTAACAGCCGCTGCCTACTACAAACTTAACACGCGATTTCCCACAAATGTAATAACTATTACGTTTGCAGAGATTTATTGCATTTGTGGGGAAGTGAAAATCTTCAACTTTCAATATTGTAATAACTTCCCACAAATGTAATAACGCAAAGAATAATGTTGTTGTGGCTGTTGTTGTCGTTGGTTTGTTTGCCCTGGTTGTTTAGTAAAACCAGTTTCATAAGAGGTTGATATAAACCAAAACAATGCACAGTACAAGCAGCCAACTGGATATACTCTATCCTCGCTAAATACTATGTCTGAAGCATGTAAATAAAAAACCTGTGCATTTCATAAGCCAAGGATTGCAAATGATTTATAAATAAGAAAATGACTTTAACAGAATATTACTGGGACAAAATAAGAGGATAAATAGCATCGCACTTCCAATAGCACTCTACTTCCAAAACAAGTCTGTCACTTTGTAGTGGCCAAAAGTGAGGTGAGCCAGAGTCATCCAAGCTTTCATCCACCTTTTATTCTCGGAGAAAAGTTCTTTGATAGGTTGTGCTAAACCGCTGTTCTGTCCAGCTGCTTTGTACACTTTCACAACACTAATATTGTGTCATGATTTTGAGCTAAATCAAGATGTTCAGGCAGCAAAGGCCTGATATAGATGGAGGGAGGGTGTCTTCCAGTCTAATAATCATGGACAGGAATACCAAAAGCATCACCTGAAAGGCCTGCATCTGCTTCATCAACATGATCTTCATTGTCTTGAGAACGTTTAGCCACTGTGGTATCAGACCTCTCAGCCTGACGGGGATTGGAGAGAGCGGCCTCATCAGGAACAGAGCATTCAGGCTCATGAGGACCGGATTTTCCAGCCTCATCAGGGTTGGAGAGTTCAGGCTCGCCAGCATAAGAGAGTTCAGCCTCATGAGGATCCTCATCACCATCAGAGAGTTCAGCCTCATTATAACTGGGGAATATCCTTAATCTTTCTGCCTCCTGAATTGAGTCAATGTACTGACTAACTGGTCCCCTGAGACTAACCTGGTGCTCTCCGTGTCCTTCAGCAATATAGCCTAGAATGAGAAGAGGCAAATCTTCACTGTAGATGTTTGAAGGTGCTGTTAGAGTTGTTGCATCTGGGCCGAGAGTTGAAATTATTAGCATCTGGACATTGACCATTTCAGAGGCTCTTTGGAGTGAGATGTGGTCCCCATACGTGCCTTGCTGACCCATGTTCTGTAGGTAAGTATCCCAATCACCCTCCACATGATGAGCAAGTGGGGTTCCATGTGTTGTTGGAGGATTTGACTGCAAATCCATGAGAATTTGGTCCCTAAGGGATGTAGATGACCGAAATATCCCAAAGTTCACCAACTGGTCAGCGAGTGCTGCAAACTGACTATCACCATTAGGCTGTGGATCTGGTTCTCTGGAGAAATTGGATGAGTTAAATGACTCTAACCGGTCCTGGTGTGTATAAGGGATCCAGAAGTTTCTGTGTTTTGACTTCTGTCGCCTGCGTTCTTCACCACTGGTCACACTGCTGATGTCCTTGACTGAAAACCACTTCAGGCTACAAGCTTTTTTCCCAAGAGGGGTATACTTCACCTTGTACTTGGAGAGCTTCAGATTTCTTTGTACAATGACTCCATTCACCACGGCATGTTTCTTTGTGAGTCTATGGGTCTAGCACCTCAGCTTCACCAGAACTTCATCATTAACATCACAGACGGATGGAGGATTTGCCATACATGCTTTCTGAACCATTGTTTCATTACAATGCTTAGTTGCATGTTTTACTATTGTTCTCACTCTGTTTCTCTGTTTTTCAAACAAATCCCTTTGTTTTCTTGAAGGAAGCGATGTGTCTGCATTAGCCATTTGGTCATCTACGGTGTCAGGTGATGGATTCATGCTTCGAGCCGCCAGTATGTTGTTGCTTTTACAGCCATGATACACATGGAATGGTGTCATCCAACCCAGCTGTTTTTTAGGGTCTTCATTAAGGACTTGAACATATTTGGGTAAATGACGGACCCAGTTCACCCCTCGTGTTTCGATGTTTATGAGATCATAGAGTATCTTCTTCCTCCTCAATGATCTGTGCATCCTCTCGACCTTTCCCTGGCTTTGAGGGTGATAAGGTGAGCCCTGGATGACTTTAACCTTCATTCTTTCCAGAAGCATCTTCACGGCACCTTTGAACTCACATCCCTGGTCATGTTGTAAAACCTTTGGTGGTCCATGTCCCATGTAAATATCTTCCAAATGCCGAGCTATTTCATGACTGCTTTTCACCTTTAATGGCTTCAGCCACACATATCGACTGAACTCATCCTGCACTGAGGACATATCTGTAGGTGGCTCTCCCATGTGTAACTTTCCATCCTGTCATGTCAGCGAGGTCGATTTGATGTCTTGTCTGAACCTGTTCAACCATAATTGGCTTCAAATGTGTCCTGTTGGGGAATTTTACGTGCAGTAGCTGGTGCCCTGTGGATGAATCCAATGCTTGTTGAAGAGCTTTTTCACTCAACCCAGAGTACGTCTCTCTCAGTCTGATGTTAACTTTTCAGGCACTGGAACCTTTGGTGATGTCAAATCCTTTCTGGGCAAGTTCAGGGATCTCAGACTTCTTCACCAGAATCAAAGAAGCAATGTCATGCGCAGAATCATCTTCAATCTATGAGAACACAAATGTGATATTGTATAAATATTTGTCTACACTGAAGTAATTGTTTCAATTATGATCCAGCCTGTGAAGTGACATGATCCCACACTGACTCTGAGTCACTTGATCACAATGTTTCCTTTTTAAAACTCTTCATAATTTGTCTGGGGAAAGCCGGGTTGAAAGTAGGCCTCACATTTTTCAAATAAACGTCATTTTAAAAGATAGCGTTACAGAGGGAAACATTTTTTGTTGTATCTCACGTGTTCTCTATCAATACCAGGATTAATTTTGTAAAAATGTCGGTGTAATTTGACTTTAAAGAGAGGATGTGCTTTGTTAAGTTTAATTTCATTTAATGTCAGAACGAACAATCAATGTTCGGTACTGTCAGTGACAGACAAACTCATGTGCAGAAGGACGAAAGTAAAACCGGTTACTTTTGTCAGGACAGCGACTCCAGACACTTAAACCTGACTTACTCCTCATCTCAAACTTTAGGATGTGTTAGAGGACTAATTCATAACTTTATTACAAACCTGAAACTGTAAACACAGCTGATTATCCCCCAAAAATTACCAGTGAGTGATTTTACTTTGCGTTGCTGAAAACAGGTTCCTGAATGTAATTCAGTCAAAGTAGAGCCTACGACGAAGGCCCATCCTCATGATTTTTTTGCAGTTCTGTTCGGTCATGCATGATGTAGGCTACATGTTGACTAAGTCAGTAACTTAATATTGGCTCGGAGAAAATCGCTTTGTTACTTTCGCCCTGCGTTACTATCGACATGAGATAGTTCACCACATCAGACACGTAGGCTACTAATTTACAGGAAAATTATTTGCAGTAACATCACAACGTAACTTTACCTACCCTTTTTCTCATCAACCTGTCTGGATTCATTTTGTGATGGAGACCTTAGAACGGTTTGACAGCAAAATGATGTTCTCGATAGGCCTAATGTGTAACATCGAAATGCATCGGAAACAGCAGCAGTCCAGAATGAATAGCTCCAATCTCAGCTTTAATATATGGCGTAGGTCCTTGTCACCATTCAAACGATGAGCTGTAGGCTGGTTTAGAAATTAGTTTGGTCACGTTAGGTCGGAGGGTCAAGGTTATTGACAGAGACATGTTGTGATTGACAGAGGGAAATGGCTTGATAAAAATAATTCACATGACATCTTATTTCAAACTCCTGTCGGCAACAAAAAATATGAAGAAATCTGGATTTATTGCTCATTTGTTGCTTAACACAACACTTGTAAATAGGAAAGAAGGTTTATTTATTCATTTGGATACTATTACATTAAAAGCTGCAGATTTTCTGTTACATTTGTAGTTTCTTACGTCTGTGGACATTATTACATTGGTGGGTGTTACAATGGTTTCACCAAGTGACACATAACATTTCCACACTGTTTTACTCTTTTATGAACCATTTTTGTTCTAAAGTCCTGAAAACCTACAACAGCCAGTTACATGATGAAGTAAAGAGACTGAACAAAGAGACTCATGGTGAAAAACATATAACCTGACTGTCACCCTTCATAGTAAAACTCAACATTTTCACATTGTTTTACTCTTTTATCAACTATTTTTGTTCTAAAGAGCTGAAAACCAACAACAGCCAGTTACAGGATGAAGTAAAGAAGCTAAAAGACGTGATTGAAGGTGAGGAAATATTCTAAACTAAGTGAATAATCAGTATTGTTGACCTTTAACCTGACTTTATCTTTACTTCTCATTATTACTGTTTATGCTGTCTCAGTATTCCTGGATGGATATTTACGTTGGGGACAGTTACGTATGAATGAGACAGAAAACCTGAGTTAAAATGACGTATTTATAGAGTGAACAACCTGAAAGGGAAAAGTGACTGACAAGAAAGATCCTCAACTAAATACTGAAACTAGAAGACTTATCAGTCTGATACTGAGTGACATGAAACCTGTCTTTAAAACATGTTTGACATTAAGGGAAGTTGTGTCCTGAAGAATGGAAGAGACTTGGCTGCAGTTGTTACTTTAAATTCACTGGACAGAAAACTTGGTATGAGAGCAGGAGAGACTGTCAGAGAAAAGGAGCTGATCTGGTGACAATAAACAACAACGAGGAACAGGTGAGTTTGTTCATGTGTGTGATCTTTGTTGTAACTACCAGTGACCTGTTACTTGTGTTTCTGAACTGTTTCCTGTTTGAACTTTGATCAGTTTCTTTGTCAGGTTAAAACTTTCAGGTCCTGAATGAACTGATCCTCTGAGATTTTTATTCATCAACTATAACATGAGGATCATTTCAAACACCTGAATATAATTTACAGAGTTCAGACTGTGGACTTTAGAGCTACATTTAGTGTTTGTAGGTTTGTTACTGCCCATTTTCTGTGGAGTGCTTGAATATATATCAGAGAGATGAAATGAGTTCTGAGTTTCTCAATAATATTAGAAGGTCAAGTTTTTCCACCAGTGCTGATAATTCATGTCTTGAAAGGACAAACTGTAACAACTAGTTATTTGTCTTATTTGGAAGAACAATATATTCCTTCATTCTCTTCTAATTGTTTTCTTCTCAGAAAAATCCCTGAACAGCTGCAACACATTCAGTTCTTCCTTCAGACAAAGTCAACAGACTATAACAGAGATACTGAGTTACAACTGAAACTATTTTATCTCATCAACTAGGAATTTGTCAGAAGTCTGAGCATGAATGAAGAGTCCTGGATCGGTCTACAGAATACATGGACATCTCAACGTTATGTATGGAAATGGGTGGATGGATCACCACTGACAGTAACGTGAGACAGTTTTTCTTTCTATTTAAACAAACACCATGAAATAAAATGAAGTAAACTGATTGTCTGAATGAACAGCTCTTGTTGAACTCTCTTCATCTGCAGTCTGTGGTGAGGTTCAGTTACAACGACTCAGTTTGAAGAAGTCAGGATTCAAAAGTGTTCAAACCTTCAGCCGAGTCAGTTCAGCTGGTTGGATTTGTGTGTTCACTTTGTTTGCTGCACTGTTTCTTATGTCACACAACAAATATTGTTTGTAAATGGAGTTGATCAGAGTGAAGAACATATGAAGGAAGAAGCTGAATTTGATGGTTAGTTACAGAGTTGAATTGAAAGAGCAGCTTCACCATCCAGTTTTCCTGCAGGTCCACTGAGGTACTGCATTAGGCCATGACTCATTCACTATGAATGTTTAAAGCAGGAACATTTAATATCTGTTACAATTTAAAAGTTATTTCAGTTTGTACAAACCTCAGTAAAAGGTCAAAAAGAGAAGCAATAGAGACACTACTGAGCATGTGCAGTGGTCTTAAAAACCTGAACCAGAGGAGGAAGAGAGAAAACATTCCTGGAACATCCAGTTTTAAATGGAATGAGTGAATGGAACCATCTTTGAGTTCAGTGTCCACTTTTCAGGAGATGATCATTCCACACTTTAACCTGTAACTTGTATTTTTGGATGTCACTAATTCCATCAAACATCCTGAGAAAGACATAATGAACATATTTAAAATATTTAAGAAGAGAGTCTGTTTTATTAGACTGTGACAATAATGAGTTTCAGTCCTTTTAATCAATATTTTATTTGTCATGCAGGTTCTGGGCATCAGGAGAACCACAATACAACTATGCAGTATGTTGCAATCAACAAGGACAATGGACAAGCATATATTCCAGTTCAAATAAAAAGAACTGGATCTGTGAGAAACACATTTCCTGCTCCCCTTGATGAAGGAGGGATGTACAGTGTTGGGACTGAATGAAATCTGACCAAAGAGTCTCTGTTTTCTCTCTTCTGGTTCTGTGTGACATGAACACAGCCTCTAATAAAGGCATTAATAGAGTTAAACCTTTGTATCTCTACATTACATGAACATTGTATGATCCATCATCTGATCATTAACATGTTTAATTCCGAAAAACTCCATGAGAGCAAAACTTTAGGAAACTTCCTTCTAGTTTTGTCTTTGCAGGAAGTTCAAGCATCAGGAATCATTTATTATGTGAGAGCAAACCGAAATGTAGTAGTAGTGCAAAATACAATAAAATAAGCACTATAAAAATCTAACTATTGCTGTACAGGTGTGTACATATAAGTAAGTCAGCATCAAACCTTGTGAACAAACAGTGTCAGTCTGAATGTTTTGAGCCCAGTTGAGTTAAATGATTGGATGCATCATCATCTGTGTGTCTGCTTGTGTTCAACCGTAATAAATAACTTTAATGACTTGCGTCCTGGAGTTTCTGGTTTAGTTTTGACTTTAAATCTTGCAGGAGGTCAGAGACTTGACCTCTCTGAGTGTCTCTTTGTCTTGGTCCAGGGAGGATTGGGGGAGGCGGTCGTCATGGCGACTCCTCTAAACATCCAGACTGCCAATAAGACCTGGGAGCTGAGTCTGTACGAGCTGCACAGGAGCCCCCAGGTAAAAGCTGATCTGAATCCACTCACTTACTCTACTCGGGCCTTCAGATTCCCAGAGGACGAAGCTCCATTCACTCTGCTCCAAACGTTGCATTTCTTTCCTCGTCTCCTGTTCTGTGATCATTCTCCAGGTCGTTCTCAATCTGCCTCCCTTCCTCTTTCCCTGTGGGTTCCATGTCAGCGCCTGTGTTATGATTGATTGATATCTTCTGAGTGAGTTCCCACAGGTTGGCGTTGGAGATCTGATCTGGATCCAGGAGAATGTTATTTAAGAGACCGTCAGCATGAGGGAGAAAGGATGAATCTAGACCTCACATTAACATCCACCTGTGTTAAACATGTCGAACTGTCTGTGCGTCCAGGAGGCCATCATGGACGGAACGGAGGTGGCGGTGTCTCCTCGCTCTCTGCACAGCGAGCTGATGTGTCCCATCTGTCTGGACATGCTGAAGAACACCATGACGACCAAAGAGTGTCTTCACCGCTTCTGCTCAGACTGCATCGTCACGGCGCTGCGATCCGGGTGAGTTCAGACCTCAGATCCGTCGTCTTTCTGTCAACTGACGGGATTTAGAACTGAAAAAGAGCAGAGAGAGACTCATCAGAGACGCGTCCAGCTCGAAGACAAACATACGACCTCAGACACAGACGAGCAGACGGCATCATCACACAGCTGACAACAACCACAGTGGTTCAACACAATGTACCTGGGCATAGTGCAATATAATGTGCACAGTACACGGTACCTACACAAGCACGGAGAAGTATGGAAAATGAAAACTAGTGTATGGGAAAATAATCATGTTTCCGAGACTGTTCCCACTGTTCGGTTTTCTAAAACATAAAATTACAAGGATTGATCTGAACGCATCCAAAAATGTTTTGGGAAAATTGACTAGTTGTATTTATTATTAATTTATTTTTGTATTTGACCTAATTTAGTTACATGATAAAAGACGTGCACAGCTATAAGCTTATAGAAATCATTTGTAGACATAACAGCAGATATATTCAGAATAATTAAAACAAATGATTCATTCCATAATTTCTTTACATGATACACAACTATTTGCTCAATGCCATTATCTTTATTTTTTATTGTGTAGGAGCTCAGGATGCACGATAACTTTTATTTTTAAACCGATACAGATAAAAGATAACTTTCTGCTTCCAAAGGCCGATACCAATACCGATACCGATAACATACCTGAAGATAATAAAAGACTAATGAACAAACAGTTTTGACTCTTAAAATAAAGATAATAATTTATTTTTTTCGTTTCAGATGAAAAACTATTAGCGAGGAAACATTTGCTAAAGATCAGGGTCAAACTAAACTATCTGATATTTCAAATGAACATCACCCATTAAGAGCCTCTAGACCCAATACTTTGCATCAGGTTTAAAAGTAAATAAAGTGAAAAAGTGCATCCACAAGTTCTAAAAAATAAATAATGCACTGACACAAGTTAGAATCAAACATTTCTATGCTCGTTCTATTTCTCCCTCCACGTGTTTTTTCTTTAAACATTTATTGCCCTCAGCCAACGTTGTGATGCATTCATGTGGTGGCGTAAATCCCCCTTTCCCAGTTTGTGAGTCGTTTCCGACCTTTTTATGTTCATGTTTCTATGATTAATGTGTAAAATCGGGGGAAATGAGTAAAATACTGTGGATAAGACGCTGATATCACTCGACTACGACCAAACTTATGACAAAGTTGACGAGTTGTTTTCCCGACATGAGAGTGATGCATTTTTTCAGGCAGAAGGTTGTTCTTCCGATTATACTGACGCCACTTGAACGCAGCATTCACTGCAGGCCGTGCAGGTGTCATGTAGGAGATTAAAATTAAAATTTAAAATTTAACATGGATTATATGTTATCGGGCCGATAAGTCATGATATCGGACTTATCGGAATGATGCCATAATTTCCTGACATCAGGCCGATAATTATCAGGCCAATATCACGGTCTCCTGGTTTGGTTCAACACAAAATCCTGTTTCTATGTGTTTATGCACATATGACAAATAAATGTCCTGAATCTTGTCCATTCAGAAACGATCTGATCTGATCTTCTAATAAAAAGAAAAATCTTCCTCCTCTGTGACTTCTCCTACTTTAAATGCAGCTGTTCATCACCTGGTTCTGTGCTTTTATTTTAAAGCCGACTCCTCTCTCTCCTCAGGAACAAGGAGTGTCCGACCTGCAGGAAGAAGCTGGTCTCCAGACGTTCTCTGCGCAGGGATTCCAACTTTGACGCTCTGATCTCTAAGATCTACCCGAGCCGCGACGAGTACGAGGCGCACCAGCGGCGAGTCCTCGAACGCCTCAACCGGCTGCACAACAAGGAGGCGCTGAGCTCCAGCATCGAGGAGGGGCTCCGGCAGCAGGCCCGCTACAGGTCCGAGAGGTGGGGGAGGACCAAGGGGGGGGCGGTTATCGACCTTGTGGCGTCGTCACAGATTAATCTTTGCTGGACTCCTCCTGCAGGAACCAGCGGGTGAAGAAACCCACGCAGGAGAGCGACAACACCACCTTCAGCGGCGGCGAGGACAACGGCGACTCTCGCTCGCACCTGTCCCACGACTCCGCCCCCTCGCACACGCCCCACCCCAGCGCTCAGACGCCGCCGGAGGCCGGGCCGAGCCGGAAACGCCCCCGCGCCTCCGATGACGGCGGCGGTGGCGGCTCGGGGGCCGAGGTGGACAGCGGGAGCCCCACGCCGCCTCCTCTGAGGCGCCACAGGGACGGACCCGCCTCGGAGATAGAGCTGGTGTTCAGGCCCCACCCACAGCTGGTCCACGCCCACGACTACAACCAGACCAGGTGAGGCCGCCGCTACCAGACACTTAACAAGGACACTTTAACCCTCCGTGGACCAGGAACGTGTGTGTATGTGGTAACTTAAAGCATGTGGTTTTCATTGAGCCAATCAGAGGAGATCAAGGAAAGGAAATCTGTCATCTTTCTGTTCTAGATACGTGAAGACGACGGCCAACGCCACCGTGGACCATCTGTCCAAATACCTGGCGCTGCGCATCGCCTGGAGGACAGACGGACGGACGGAGACGGCGAGGACAGAGCGGCGGAGGAGGGGGGAGGAAGAGGAGAAGACGAGGGGACGACTCTGAGCAACATCAGCGAGAAACAGTACACCATCTACATCATGACGAGAGGAGGACAGTTCTCTGTGAGTTATTCACCCTCCACCTGCTCCCAAACGTCCTCACGTCTGTCCCTGTCTCCTCCCGGCGTCCACTGGATTCAGTCCAGTCTGAGCGAATGTGGAAGAAAACTTTTCTCTTCTTTCAGACGTTGCAGCGTTCAGTGTTTGTCTGTTTGTTTGACCTGAGTGACTCCACTGGTTCTGTTTAGATCATCTCCTGCTAACATCCACACTGCCTGGCTACAGCCGGGTTCTCCTCTTTCTTTCTCCTCTTTCTTTCTCCTCTTTCTTTCTCCTCTTTCTTTCTCCTCTTTCTTCTTCTGGGAGTTTTGGCAGCTTTGATTCTAGCCAACAGATATTAAACACCAGACGTACAGCTAAGACAAACATAAACTCTTGTAAAACAGTTCAGTATGGAGGGCGTCAGTAGCTGTTTCCTTCCCCGCTAGAAATATCTCAGTTTAAAAACCTCTCAAACATCTGAAGCTGAAACATCTCTGCTCTCATGAGGTTTTTCATCCATATAAATGTTTATCTTTAAGTTCAGTGGAAACGTTTTTCCCTGGAGATGATGCAGGGGTCATGTGATGATAACGTTACTTAGTAACTCGTTACTGTAATCTGACTACTTTTCTCCGGTAACAGTAATCTAACGCGTTACTAAACCAAACCAGTAATCAGATTAAAGTTACTTATCCTAGTTACAACTCGCGTGTAATAACACACACACAGCAACACAAACGTAAACGACAACGATGAGACCGAGAAGTCTCAAAGCCTTTGGAGTAAGAGGAGTACGTTGTAGGGGAGATGCTGCATCCGTATAAAAACGTGTTTGTTTTTTTGCAGCTGCTGAATGTAACTGATAAAGTAACTTCTAATCTAATTTAGTTACTTTTAAAATCAAGTAATTAGTAAAGTAACTAAGCTGCTTTTCTACCAGTCTGTTGTAGTGAGTGTCCTGTTCTTTGCTGTGGTTTGTTGGGGGAGTAGCACGAGCAAAAAGACATCAGTAGGATCAACACATTGATCTGAAAGGCTGGACATGTGATCGGTAGAGAGTGGGAGACATTTGTCTCAGTGAGGGACAGGAGGACACTGGACAAACTCCTCTCCATTATGGACAATCCCTCCCATCCACTACACCAAACACTAGAGGGTCAGAGGAGCTCGTTCTCCATCAGAGTGATTCATAGTGAACGCTACAGAACTTCTTTTATTCCGTATTCTATCCAGCTGGAGAACAGCTCATCTTTTTAGAACAACTAAGCTACTATGACCAAGAAGAAGTTCATGGAGGTGGGACTAGAGAAAAATGATGTCAGAATGTCCAAACTGAGAAGGATTCATTTCCCTGTGGTACATGAAGACACTTTTCATCAAATATGTCCTTTCTGCACTGCATGATTTAGCCTGATGGTGGCAGTGATGGACACATTTCTTGTTTTATGCAAATTGTCAATCCTCTCTCTCTCTCTCTCTCTCTCTCTCTCTCTCTGTGTGTTAATGTGAAGCATTTCTTTCTTAAAACGTATCTGTTGATTCTCTCAATTTAATTTTATTTCATGTTTTTTGTTTAATGAGTCTTTAATTCAGTCTTTAGTCTCTTTCAGCTGGTTCTTGAACTTCAAAAGTGGAGAAGTAAAGTTTTCTTTCTGAGGGTGTGAATAAAAGTTGTGCGTTTCTTTGCAGGCTGTTACTTCCTCAAACTGTTCTACTGAAACCAGACAAGAGGCTGGACTAAAGCACATTAGCATCAGCTCAGAGTCCTGCTCTAGTTAACTGGTGACACTAGTAGCAGAAAGTCAAGTGAAGCTACGGTCCAGCTCTCTCAGTCTGAAGATGTCGTCGGATATTTATGCCAGACCAGATGTATCAAAGAAGGCGAGATACACCAGGAAGGTAGAAGAAGATGGAGGAGAATGGGAGGAGAGGGAGGTGGTTATCTACCAGAGTGTAGACGATATCAGACCCGATCCTAATGGTTTTCAGTCACAGGAAGGAGGTGAGTAAATTCTAAATGTGACAGTTCAATAATATAAAAATATAAAATGATGCTCAACTATCTGTGCATGTGTGTATTAAAACATCTTGGACTAATAGAGGAACCTCGTGTTTGTTCTCAGCTCTACTGGGTTGTGTTTTACAGATGTTTCCTACAGTTAGTATGATTATTTTCATCTCACAAACGCCCATGTAAACCTACCAGAGACTCATTGTGTAGAAAACTCATGTGTTGTTTATCTGATGTGTTGATGCCACAAAACCACAGACCTACACAGTGAGAATGACACACCCAGACTCAGAAGTCTATTAATAAACCCACTGTGTGATATTTGCATGTGCAGGAACACAGAGTGAGAAACATCCTCCAGTGCAGAAAGGGCCTTTCAGAGGAGCTACATTGGTTCTCAGTGTGCTGTGTCTCCTGTTGTTTGCTGGAATCATCGCTCTGATCATAAAACGTAAGATAAAACACACCTTTGTGTCTGTAAATACAAAACCAATCCTCATGATACATTTAGGACAACCTGCTGTATGTCTTTGAAGACATTTGTTTTCCATCAAAGACTGATCAGTTAGTAGGTAGTTAATGTAGTTCCTGTATACTCCACCTGGATGTAACTGATATAATAGTTCAGAGCCTCCTGGTGGATCATTAGTTCATGGTGATTATCTTCAACAAGTTATTTAAGACCAACTGATGCAATGAGGAGCTTCTCATTTCTTCAACAACCAACAACCACCAAAAAACTCTATTTATCCCCGAACGGCAATTGGGAGGGCGAAGAGTGGTACATCAAATAAAACTGTAAAACTGCAGATATGGTCTGACAAATAAATAAACAAAATAAATAAAGTGAGGCGTGGTTACGAAAAGAAAAAGAAAAACAAAAAAAAAAATTAAAGTGGCATTGTAGTTAAAGTGTCAAAGTAGTATTGCACAACACAAGAGGACATGTGATATTGCACTTGAGTGTAACACAGGAGGACTTAAGTTATTGTGACCGTCGTATAGTTCTTAGAGTTCAGGAGGAGAATAACATTGGGAACAAAGGTTGTTCTCCTCCTCTGGGTCTAACAGGCCGGACATCGGAACCTGCGACCAGACGGTAGCAGCTCAAATGCTGGAAACAGAGCATGGGTTGATTCCTTGAGAATTCGAGGAGCCAGGCCGCTAGCCTGCTGCTCGTACACAGAGCTCAGTGAGCAGGGAGTCCAATAATCTCAGAACACACCTTGACAATGTTATGTAGGCGGTTCCTATCCTGAACAGTTACAGAGTGATACCAGCAGCATATGGAGAAAGTTAAAACACTTTCAATGAATGTGTAATAGAATGTCAGCAAGATGTTCTTACTAACAGAAAAAGAGTTCAGTTTCCTTAGTAGGTACATCCTCTGGTGGCACTTCCTCAGGATCCCTTCGGTGTTGGAAGAGAACCTCAGTTGGCAGTTCAGGATGGTTCCCAGGTATCTGTATTCCCCAACTGTCTCGACTGGAGAACCGTGGATCATAGTGGTGACAGCTGCCGCCAGTTCCCTTTGGCTGCTGGAGAAGGTCTCCACCATCTCCTTGGTTTTGCTGACATTCAGCTCCAGGCAGGAAGAGTCACACCACTCTATGAACTGCTGCAGAGCAAGTCCATGGTGGAGGGAGGGACCGGACAGGAGGGACAGGAGAACTGTGTCATCAGAAAACTTCACCAGGTGACAGTTGGGGTGTGTTGATCTGCAGTCATCGGTGTACAGAATGAAGAGCAGCGGAGAAAGCACACAGCCTTGTGGGGAGCCAGTGGAGGTGGTGAGGAGATCAGACAGGTGATTGCTAATCCGGACTCGCTGGGTTCGGTTGGTCAGAAAGTCCAGGATCCAGAGGATGAGCTGGCTGCTCAAGTGGAAGTTCTGCTGGAGTCTCTCTGCCAGGATGTGCGGTTGCACGGTGTTAAAGGCCGAGGAGACGTCAGCAAACAGGAGTCTGGTGGAGCTGTGGGGAAGCTCCAGGTGTCTGTGGATGGTGTCGATGATGAAGGCTTTGGAGTTTCGAGTTTAGAGTTGATCAGAGTGAGAATGTGTTGCTTGACTAGTCTCTCCATAGCCTTCATCACCTGGTAGGAGAGGGCCACTGGGCGCAGGTCGTTCAGGGCCCTGGGGAGGCTTCTCTTGGGAATGGGGATGATGGTCGAGTGTTTCCAACATTTGGGGACAGTTCCTGTGTTGATGGAGATCTGGAACAGTTCCTGGAAGACACTCCCTAACTGGTCCACACAGTGTCTGAGGACCCGGAGACTGATGTTATTAGCTCCAGGTTCGCTGTTAGCCTTGGATCTCTTTAGGGACCTCACTACGTCCGTGGTGAGGAAAGAGATACAGGGGACAATGCTGGTTCGTCAGGTTGAGGGGGATCTGTGTCCTCTAGCTGGTGGAGCTGTTGATCTCAGAGGAATATCTATGGATTGAGTATGATGTAAAGGTCATGGAAGTATACAGCTAGTGTTTCAGGCTGTGCTAGAGTGTATGTTGAAAGGTCATCATCATAATGCATTGGATTCTAATTGTTGAGTTTGAGTGAAGACTTAAAGCTAGTATTACCAATGTGATACTGCATTAATATGCATGTCAAATATCTATAATGATCAATACAGTCTAATAGGAATATCTTATATTTGAGTTTATGAACTGGTGTCAAGGTCAGCCCTGAAGGAGTCCAACTCTCACCTAGGATACAGTCGATTTATAGCCAGCTACAGAACTGAATGTCTTGCAAGGGTAGCACCTACTGCAGGATGCACTCTCCGGACACGGTCATAATTCCTCAAATCACAAGAATGATGACGTTGGAAGCAAGGGGAGCTGTCTCCTGGTCCTCTGACCCACGTCATAAGTCTCCTCCAAATCCACAAAGCACATGTGGACGAGTTGGGAAAAACCCATCCAGCAGAGGGGAGAGCTGGTCCCTGGTCCCATGTCCCACAAATAAACTGCATTGTTGTTGGAACATGGTGTTAGTTATGGACAAACTGCGACTACATTTTGCATAGATTGTTTGATCCTGCTGACAGACAGAGAGACAGAGGTGAAAGCATTTCCTTCCACCCCTGCATTATGCAAAGCTGGAAGGATAGTGGAGAACCATGGTCTTCCAGGAAGAAATAAATCCTGGTTGATGGAGAAACGTTTGGTGAGTCTGGACCACAGAGTCCAGACCTGAACCCAATAGAGAATGTTTGGGATGAGCTGGAGAAGCTTTGATCAGTGGTCAGACTCTGACATCATCAATACAAGATCTGAATAAAAACACTGGAGGAAATAAATCTGGAGACATTGGAGAAGCTTCTTATTGAATCAATGGAGTCAAAGCTGGAGGAGCTCCACCCACATATTAGAGTGGGAGACCTTTTTCTGGCCATGCAGTGTATGATGTTCACTGGAAATTATGACATGACATGTAACTTTGATCCAATCAATGCATTAATGCTTAAAGGATATAGACCCCAGTCAGACCTTGCATTAACATCCATCTGTTGAAATCTATAAGTCCAGTGTCTGTTCACAGCTGGTCTGGGTGTGAATGTGAGGGTTTAAATGTAGGACCCAAATGCAGGACAATGATGAGGCAGGGAATCCGGGGAAAAAAGGGGTATTCAATGAAAACAAAGGGGAAAACATCAGGCGCTGCAGAGGACAGATAAATACAAAAGAATCAAAAACACAGCAAAAGGGCAAAAGTCACAGGACCATGGTGAAGCAAGGCAGTAACATGTGGAAAGTAACACAAGGAACACACCAGGAAATAACATCAACGACACAACACAGAACAAAGGGAAAGGCAGGGCTATATATACACATGGGCTCAGGGACGACAAGACACAGGTGAAACTCATGAAGACAATGAAACCAGGAGAAACCAATAAGCAATCACACACAAGGAAACACAACTGACAGGGAATCAACTACTCGGCAAAATAAAACAGGACACACACAACATGACACAGACAGATATCACGACCATTGAGCGGGTTGGTCCGTTGCTGCGATAAGGCAACACGTCAGCCATATTGGATGTGGCAGATCCGCCCCCTAAACTAATAAAAGGAAATGGACTGAACTTCATAACGCACCTTTCTACAAAGTACTAAGTTAATGCCTCTTATTCACCCATTCACACACACACACTAATATATTTGAGAAACAAATAGGCACCAAAAACAACATATGTATCTTAAAGTGATGGTTATACATGTTTTCTCCTTATGTTTAGGATATACTGTAGGTAGCACCAAACCAACGTATGTATTGTTCTAATGTTGTTATGAGTGTTTACAGCTACTAATGTGTGTAACACTGTACCTGTGATGATAAATATTGAAGTATTTATATTTAACATCTAATCTGTGTCTATCCCACTAATCATTAGACGTCTGATGGACGTGCAGATCATGTCTATATTGCGTCTGTTGGTCCACGACCAATTCTGGATGTCGACACGACATGTAAACTAGGTCCGCTATTTGGACTAAACCATGACCTGATTTAGACGTCAATATACCGTTCAAAATGTGAACGTCAGACTAGGTCACTTTTTGGAGGTTAGACGTCAAAGACAGATGCATTTTTATTTTTATTTTTTTTAATCAAAATTGTTGTTACCAATATGAATAATTAGGAATATACTTTATGTGAGATTAAACACCATTTTATTATTTTGTTTAATTTTTTATTTAACCATATTTATTTCATTTGTTTTCATGTTTATTTCAGGTCTGGCTAAGATTCACTGCTAGGCTATTAGCCTGTTAGCTGTTAGTTCTGCACCACAGTCGTACCATAACAAATGATCATACCAAAAGCTTACTGACACATAGGACATGTATTGAAGGGGTCAAGTTATCGTATATAATGAAATGTTTGGAATTACTGATCGTACATCGTACAGACTGTGACATAACTGTAAAAAATCTGATTATGTTACGATCGATAAAAAACAGTACAACCGTTATTATATAATAACCAGATCCTGAAATGTAGATGTGACATGAGGGATTTCTGAATAAAGAGCACTAACGTTTTGACTGATTTTGATTCATTGAATCATTTTTATACTCACATTGATGAACTTACTGGATGCACATGAACATACATGGCGTATGATTCAGCGCTCAGTGCAGTGTCTTCAAATATATGTCTATCTGAGATGTGATCTGAGTTTTGTGCTCTCTATGAAATAAACACCGTCTGTCTCTAATGGATCTCTACCGACCACTGGATCAGAACCAGGACCAGCTGGTTGTTGTGGGACCATCATGACTAGGGGAGATGACACATGGTTTGGAACAAGTGATACAGACTCAGCCAATCAGCTCTTTCATGTCAACTTCCCATTTATTGATTGATTAATATATTTGTTGGAGGCAAAGCTCAGATTAAAACTGAACCCTGGAAGCTTTCATACTCAGAGTGATATCACTGCTGAGCTGTTTGGAGCAGAAACAGAGGAATCTCCCTTAATAAAATATATAGAATACATCATCAACATGATGGTACCAAGAATAAACTCATGTGTTTTTTAACAGTAAAATCACACAGTGTATGAGACACATCTCTGACAGTAACTTAGTCATTTCCACCATGTTGAAGAACAAAAGTAGTTGTTGTTAATCTGCTTTTGTTCTTGTTCACACTTGAATATGATCAGATACGATAACATGTTAAATGGTGTTGAGTGAACAGAGAGAACAGGAACATTGAAACTGTTCATGAAGGAAGGAAACTCTTGATCATGACTAAATGATTCTATTGGTCCTTTTTCTTATTGTGTTGTAGTTCACTCAAATATATAATCAGTGATTGACAGAGAAAATATGACAAACCAGTCGCCTACAGAAGACTTGAATGTTTATCATGTGAGGAAAGAAAAGTCATTATTGATTTAACAGAACATCTGTTTTACAGAATAAAAAACAGTCTGTGAATGTCCCAACTTCACACTTTATAGCTCAACAATATCACACTTCTAACACAACAGTCACAGGATGAAACATAGTTCTGGGAATATTTTAAAGGGGAATGCTTTGATATTTTTCCTTTGTTTCATTCTGACCAGATATTTCAGTTACTCTGGAAAAAGACCAGCTGAAAAACAAAGTTTCAGGTAAGAAAAGTAAAACTATACGAGCAATAGAACTTCACACTTCATAATATTCCTGATTATTTTAACGTTGTGTTACTGTTTTAATGGTTGTATTTGTTCTCAACACCTTGAAGCCAACAACAGCCAGTTACAGGATGAAGTAAAGAGACTGAACACAGAGACTCATGGTGAGAAACATATAACCTGACTGTCACCCTTCATAGTAAAACTCAACATTTTCACATTGTTTTACTCTTTTATCAACTATTTTTGTTCTTAAGAGTTGAAAACCAACAACAGCCAGTTACAGGATGATGTAAAGAGACTGAACACAGAGACTCATGGTGAGAAACATATAACCTGACTTTGATGGTTGTAACACCCACTAATGTAATAATGTCCACAAACGTAATAAACCACCAATGTCATAGAAAATATGCAGCTTTTAATGTAATAATCCCACAAACGTAACAGCCGCTGCCTACTACAAACGTAACACGCGATTTCCCACAAAAGTAACAACTATTACGTTTGCAGAGATTTATTGCATTTGTGTAGAAGTGAAAATCTTCAACTTTCAATATTGTAATAACTTCCCACAAATGTAATAACGCAAAGAATAATGTTGTTGTGGCTGTTGTTGTTGTTGGTTTGTTTGCCCTGGTTGTTTAGTAAAACCAGTTTCATAAGAGGTTGATATAAACCAAAACAATGCACAGTACAAGCAGCCAACTGGATATACTCCATCCTCGCTAAATACTATGTCTGAAGCAAGTGTAAATAAAAAACCTGTGCATTTCATAAGCCAAGGATTGAAAATGATTTATAAATAAGAAAATGACTTTAATGGAACATTACTGGGACAAAATAAGAGGATAAATAGCATCGCACTTCCAATAGCACTCTACTTCCAAAACAAGTCTGACACTTTGTAGGGGCCAAAAGTCAGGTGAGCCAGAGTCATCCAAGCTTTCATCCACCTTTTATCCTTGGAGAAAAGTTCTTTGATAGGTTGTGCTAAACCGCTGTTCTCTCCAGCTGCTTTGTACACTTTCATAACACTAATATTGTGTCATGATTTTGAGCTGAATCAAGATGTTCAGGCAGCAAAGGCCTGATATAGATGGAGGGAGGGTGTCTTCCAGTTAATTCTCTAAACTGTGGAGACACTCTATTGAACGTAGCGATCATGGACATGTCCAAATCCAGGGTGAGTCTAATAATCATGGACATAATTTCTTCTGGAAGAAATGGGATATCTTCCTCAGGAATACCAAAAGCATCACCTGAAAGGCCTGCATCTGCTTCATCAACATGATCTTCATTGTCTTGAGAACGTTTAGCCACTGTGGTATCAGACCTTTCAGCCTGACGGGGATTGGAGAGAGTGGCCTCATCAGGAACAGAGCGTTCAGGCTCATGAGGACCGGATTTTCCAGCCTCATGAGGATTGGAGAGTTCAGGCTCGCCAGCATCAGAGAGTTCAGCCTCATGAGGATCCTCATCACCATCAGAGAGTTCAGCCTCATTATCTTTCTGCCTCCTGAATTGAGTCAGTGTACTGACTAACTGGTCCCCTGAGACTAACCTGGTGCTCTCCGTGTCCTTCAGCAATATGGCCTAGAATGAGAAGAGGCAAATCTTCACTGTAGATGTTTGAAGATGCTGTTAGAGTTGTTGCATCTGGGCCGAGAGTTGAAATTATTAGCATCTGGACATTGACCATTTCAGAGGCTCTTTGGAGTGAGATGTGGTCCCCATACGTGTCTTGCTGACCCATGTTCTGTAGGTAAGTATCCCAATCACCCTCCACATGATGAGCAAGGTTCCATGTGTTGTTGAAAGATTTGACTGCAAATCCATGACAATTTGGTCCCTAAGGGATGTAGATGACCGAAATATCCCAAAGTTCACCAACTGGTGAGCGAGTGCTGCAAACTGACAATCACCATTGGGCTGTGGATCTGGTTCTCTGGAGAAACTGGATGAGCTAAATGACTCTAACCGGTCCTGGTGTGTATAAGGGATCCAGAAGTTTCTGTGTTTTGACTTCTGTCGCCTGCGTTCTTCACCACTGGTCACACTGCTGATGTCCTTGACTGAAAACCACTTCAGGCTACAAGCTTTGTTCCCAAGAGGGATATACTTCACCTTGTACTTGGAGAGCTTCAGATTTCTTTGTACAATGACTCCATTCACCACGGCATGTTTCTTTGTGAGTCTATGGGTCTAGCACCTCAGCTTCACCAGAACTTCATCATTAACATCACAGACGGATGGAGGATTTGCCATACATGCTTTCTGAAGCATTGTTTCATTACAATTCTTAGTTGCATGTTTTACTATTGTTCTCACTCTGTTTCTCTGTTTTTTAAACAAATCCCTTTGTTTTCTTGAAGGAAGCGATGTGTCTGCATTAGCCATTTGGTCGTCTATGGTGTCAGGTGATGGATTCATGCTTTGAGCCGCCAGTATGTTGTTGCTTTACAGCCATGATACACATGGAATGGTGTCATCCAACCCAACTGTTTTTTAGGGTCTCCATTAAGGACTTGAGCATATTTGGGTAAATGATGGACCCAGTTCACCCATCGTGTTTCGATGTTTATGAGATCATAGAGTATCTTCTTCCTCCTCAGTGATCTGTGCATCCTCTCAACCTTTCCCTGGCTTTGAGGTTGATAAGGTGAGCTCTGGATGACTTTAACCTTCATTCTTTCCAGAAGCATCTTCACGGCACCTTTGAACTCACATCCCTGGTCATGTTGTAAAACCTTTGGTGGTCCATGTCCCATGTAAATATCTTTCAAATGCCGAACTATTTCATGACTGCTTTTCCCCTTTGATGGCTTCAGCCACACATATCGACTGAACTCATCCTGCACTGAGGACATGTCTGTAGGTGGCTCTCCCATGTGTAACTTTCCATCCTGTCATGTCAGTGAGGTCGATTTGATGTCTTGTCTGAACCTGTTGAGCCGTAATTGGCTTCAAATGTGGCCTGTTGGGGAATTTTACGTGCAGTAGCTGGTGCCCTGTGGATGAATCCAATGCTTGTTGAAGAGCTTTTTCACTCAACCCAGAGTATGTCTCCCTCAGTCTGATGTTAACTTTTTGGGCACTGGAACCTTTGGTGATGTCAAATCCTTTCTGGGCAAGTTCAGGGATCTCAGACTTCTTCACCAGAATCAAAGAAGCTATGTCATGCGCAGAATTGTCTTCAATCTACGAGAATACAAATGTGATATTGTATAAATATTTGTCCACACTGAAGTAATTTTCTCAATTATGACCCAGCCTGTGAAGTGACATGATCCCACACTGACTCTGAGTCACTTGATCACAATGTTTCCTTTTTAAAACTCTTCATAATTTGTCTGGGGAAAGCCGGGTTGAAAGTAGGCCTCACACTTTTCAGATAAACGTCATTTAAAAGATAGCGTTACAGAGGGAAACATTTTTTGTTGTATCTCACGTGTTCTCTATCAATACCAGGATTAATTTTGTAAAAATGTCGGTGTAATTTGACTTTAAAGAGAGGATGTGCTTTGTTAAGTTTAATTTCATTTAATGTCAGAACGAACAATCAATGACGCTCATTTTGTAGATCGCTCATCACTGTGTTTCTTTAAACTCCCACTCTTGTGACTAAATTGTGTGGTGTGTGTGTGTGTGTGTGTGTGTGTGTGTGTGTGTGTGTGTGTGTGTGTGTGTGTGTGTGTGTGTGTGTGTGTGTGTGTGTGTGTGTGTGTGTTTGTGTCTAACACACAGTGTGACCTCGGTACTGTCAGTGACAGACAAACTCATGTGCAGAAGGACGAAAGTAACACCGGTTACTTTTGTCAGGACAGCGACTCCAGACACTTAAACCTGACTTACTCCTCATGTCAAACTTTAGGATGTGTTAGAGGACTAATTCATAACTTTATTACAAACCTGAAACTGTAAACACAGCTGATTATCTCCCAAAAATTACCAGTGAGTGATTTTACTTTGCGTTGCTGAAAACAGGTTCCTGAATGTAATTCAGTCAAAGTAGAGCCTACGACGAAGGCCCATCCTCATGATTTTTTTGCAGTTCTGTTCGGTCATGCATGATGTAGGCTACATGTTGACTAAGTCAGTAACTTAATATGGGTCAGAGAAAATCGCTTTGTTACTTTCGCCCTGCGTTACTTTCGACGGGGCTCTCCCCCTAATTTTTACACATGAGATAGTTCACCACATCAGACACGTAGGCTACTAATTTACAGGAAAATTATTTGCAGTAACATCACAACGTAACTTTACCTACCCTTTTTCTCATCAACCTGTCTGGATTTATTTTGTGATGGAGACCTTAGAACGGTGTGACAGCGAAATGATGTTCTCCATAGGCCTAATGTGTAACATCAAAATGCGTCGGAAACAGCAGCAGTCCAGAATGAATAGCTCCAATCTCAGCTTTAATATATGGCCTAGGTCCTAGTCACCATTCAAACGATGAGCTGTAGGCTGGTTTAGAAATTAGTTTGGTCACGTTAGGTCGGAGGGTCAAGGTTATGGACAGAGACATGTTGTGGTTGACAGAGGTAAATGGCTTGATAAAAAATAATTCACATGACATCTTATTTCAAACTCCTGTCGGCAACAAAAAATATGAAGAAATCTGGATTTATTGCTCATTTGTAAACACAGCACTTGTAAATAGGAAAGAATGTTTATTTATTCAATTGGATACTATTACATTAAAAGCTGCAGATTTTCTGTTACATTTTTAGTTTCTTACGTATGTGGACATTATTACATTGGTGGGTGTTACAACGGTTTCACCAACTAATACATAACATTTCCACACTGTTTTACTCTTTTATCAACTATTTTTGTTCTAAAGTCCTGAAAACCACCAACAGCCAGTTACAGGATGAAGTAAAGAGACTGAACACAGAGACTCGTGGTGAGAAACATATACCCTGACTGTCACCCTTCATAGTAAAACTCAACATTTTCACATCGTTTTACTCTTTTATCAACTATTTTTGTTCTAAAGTCCTGAAAACCAACAACAGCCAGTTACAGGATGAAGTAAAGAAGCTAAAAGTGATTGAAGGTGAGGAAATATTCTAAACTAAGTGAATAATCAGTATTGTTGACCTTTAACCTGACTTTATCTTTACTTCTCATCATTACTGTTTATGCTGTCTCAGTATTCCTGGATGGATATTTACGTTGGGGACAGTTACGTATGAATGAGACAGAAAACCTTAGTTAAAATGAAGTATTTATAGAGTGAACAACCTGAAAGGGAAAAGTGACTGACAAGAAAGATCCTCAACTAAATACTGAAACTAGAAGACTTATCAGTCTGATACTGAGTGACATGAAACCTGTCTTTAAAACATGTTTGACATCAAGGGAAGTTGTGTCCTGAAGAATGGAAGAGACTTGGCTGCAGTTGTTACTTTAAATTCACTGGACAGAGGAAATCTTGGTTTGAGAGCAGGAGAGACTGTCAGAATAAAGGAGCTGATCTGGTGACGATAAACAACAAAGAGGAACAGGTGAGTTTGTTCATGTGTGTGATCTTTGTTGTAACTACCAGTGACCTGTTACTTGTGTTTCTGAACTGTTTCCTGTTTGAACTTTGATCAGTTTCTTTGTCAGGTTAAAACTTTCAGGTCCTGAATGAACTGATCCTCTGAGATTTTTATTCATCAACTATAACATGAGGATCATTTCAAACACCTGAATATAATTTACAGAGTTCAGACTGTGGACTTTAGAGCTACATTTAGTGTTTGTAGGTTTGTTACTGCCCATTTTCTGTGGAGTGCTTGAATATATATCAGAGATATGAAATGAGTTCTGAGTTTCTCAATAATATTAGAAGGTCAAGTTTTTCCACCAGTGCTGATAATTCATGTCTTGAAAGGACAAACTGTAACAACTAGTTATTTGTCTTATTTGGAAGAACAGTATATTCCTTCATTCTCTTCTAATTGTTTTCTTCTCAGAAAAATCCCTGAACAGCTGCAACACAT